>NW_006772931.1:986480-991501 GCF_000442215.2 Lipotes vexillifer | reverse complement strand
TAGCGAAAGAGTACACTTTTTCTAAGACTAAGAATTTTAAAAAATTCAACACTAAAGAGAACTTTTAGGACTATCCTGAAATGCCCTAAGACACTATCAATACAATGAGCTTTTCAAACTCCTTATACAAAACGTAAGCACTCCACCACCAAGATTTCCAACTCCACTCACAGCACTTTCTCCTCATGAAGTCTCCTCAGATTGACTTCTGTTTCATGAGCTAATTTAGTTCTATCACCTGTACTTTGAATATATGGATTCCAGGTGAAACAGGACCCAAAGGATTTACCAAAATGGCTGTTACATCTGAAAACCAAAATATCCACGCCCACCTTTCTGATGCCTCCCTCACTGTGGTTGGCAATGAATGAACAGGGAGGCTGCAGGGTGCCTTGGAGTTAATGAGCACAAAGCCTCTCAAAACTCATCAGAATTTCCTAGCTTTGAGACCTAGGGTAAGCTATTAACCTTGTTAAGCCTTAGTTTGCTCATCTGTAAAATGGGGATCCATAGTGGTACTGACCTCACTGAGTCGTTGGAAAGATTAAATGACATTATGAATGAAAGGGTTCAGCATACTGTCTTGCATACAGTAAATGCTTAATTAAATTTTAGCTATCTTGATATTTATTATGAACCCTTAGGGACTCTAGAACTTTTAATTTTAGGTTAATTACATTTTTGTACCATTTAAGCTCTATCACCTTTGAACACCAATGGTAACTATAGGGACTGCAAGGTGGAGACATTTAAAACAGCTCAATAACCAAACATGCTATTATATACTGCTACTCAAGCAGACAGATTTTTCTCTGTTGATTTTATAAAAGAGATCTTAACTGGCTTTTAAAAGTTTTCAATCCTGCTATAAACATATTAATTTGCTGAGAATGTCACTCATATACGTTGTTTCAAAAGGACACTCTCATAAAATTTTAAATGTTATTTAGAAAAGAATGTGTTTAATGGCATCTAGTTTTCCCTGTGAAGAGTGAATCAGCAACTAAGTGCCCAGTTTCTGTCTGTTAGAAGCCGAAATCTTGTCCAGTGTAGGCTTTTTTTTTTTTTTTTTCTCATTCGAGTACCTTTAAAGAGAGCATATATTGTAAAAGGACAGAAAAGGCCTTTTGTTTTGCTGAAAGCCCTGCACACCAAATAGCATGACACCTGCTGCAAGCTGGGATAAGACATATTTACCCTTTGGTTTCCTCTCTCTCTAGGTGTGTGGGGGAGGCTTATGAAAAATGTAGTCAGAATGGGCACCTGGACAGAGGTATTTAAAATACAAAATAAAATCTGAATTCGTCCCTGGCTTGTTATGAGACTTCAGGTGTCATTTAAGATGAACTAAAACTATTTCAGCTTTCATATCTGTAAAAAAGAGGGGCCCTTCCTTAAGAATCTTAGGAGAACATGAATCTTTAGGCAAGGAATTAGGCAGAGATGTTGGAGGCTGAGAGAAAAGTAGCAGTAATACAGAAAAAGTGGGAGGCCTCAGGAAATGGTATCAAGGTAGGGGTGGGTGGGAGTCGGAAAGTGACCTGAGACAGTGATAACAATTAATGACACCATCTACATTTGTTGAAAAGTAATATTGTCCTGAAAATCCCTACTTTATCATATTTAAAGGTGCCCATTCTTACCCCAACCCTATGAAGTACTAGTAATAGCCCCATTTTACAGATGAGAAAATGGAGGTTTAAAGAGGCATAAAATTATAAAACCAAAGGTCAAAGTCACATGGCTGGTAAAATTGAGGTCCAGCAAATTTTAGAGCCTGAGTCATTTATTCTAAATTTTATTTATTTACTTTAACCACAAGCAAGGCCAGAATCATGCTTACCAACCTCTTTAGCGAAAGTCCAGGAAGAGGTGCTAAAACCCTTGTTATCACTAAGAGGAGTGCTGCAGGCCCGGCCTTCCAGGACTACACACTGCCTTCCCATCTGGCTTTAGTCTGGAGGAGGAATTGTCCCCTGGGGGGCTGTAGCCCTATCTAAAAGGAACCCAGAGAAGAATGCCATGATTTTTCACATTAATTTGATTCATCCCACAGGTTGTGTTCTGTATAAGGGACGCCTGACCTGGGGTGGGAGTGGGGCGATTAAGGGTGGACATCTAGTCCGAACTCCACTCTCCAAGCTGTCAATGGGTGGTGATGGGCTGTGTCCACCCTGGTGTGCGACTGCATCTACCCAATACTCAACCCACAGGAAGGGGTGCCTATTTGTGATCAAGATACCTAATGGGCTGGGGATAGCCTGGGTGGTGCAGCAGGAACTAAGAAAACAAGAGTGTTTCAGGAAGACAGAGGCCAAGTGGTCACCCAGGTCCCAGGTTGCTGAATGGCAGTGGGATGAGGAGGGTGGTAAAGGGCACATGGATTGTATCTTACAATCCATGGCATTTACCCACATCCTACCTGGATTCCTATTATAACCATCTGTCCCATGTCCCCCCAGAAGAGCTGTGTGTCACTCTGTTGTGTATCCCCCTCCACCTCTTAGCACACGGTAAGACCTCCTGCAAAATACATACATTGAGTGAGTCAGTGAATGAACAGACTTGTCATGCGTGCCTAGTGCTGGCTGTTGCCTACGACAAAAACGTGCAACAGAAGTGCAATCAGTTTGTGCTCTAATTCATATTCAATTTTCCCTTTCTTAGCATTTTTGACAATTTTTTTGGAGACCAAAATGTGTGGTATTAAAAACAAATGTGAAAACAAAGCGAGGCAAACTATCTGGATGCTTGCCAACATGGAGAGCCATTATCTAATGATTTTAAAGCATCTGAGTGAGTTGATTGGGTTAGGACTAGAATCCGCCCCCTTTCTCTGCAGGACGTGGCTGCACGTGGCTACACACATGTAATTATTGTCACAGAGTGACATGTACATTCATGCACAGAATGTGTGAGGCAGAGGAGAAACGTTTTACCAGCATCCTGAGGAAACAAAGGAAAGTTGCTTAATGTAAGAAAAATCCCTGTATCAATTTTTGATCTGGACTTTCAAATTCCAAAACAGCACTAAATATATTATATCCCTACTAGTATATATTGTTTCTTAATAAGAACAGTTCCAAGTCAAATTAAGCATCGCCTGGATTGAGTTAGAAAGACAGCAGCTGAGATCAATGGAGACAATTGTGGAGAAAGGGTTTTGTTTTTCTTTAAGCAGTAGAATAAGAGGCCTTTTAGAGATAACCTTAAGAACAAATGATTGGCATAAATTACAAGCTGCTATTTTGGTCTATGCATAATTTGGGCTGATCTATCCTATGCTAAGAAATTAGAGAAAAAAATAGGAAGTGATGGCACACAACGTTCATTTTGTAAACACGGAATGCAATCATCATTCCCTTAAAAAAAATCCAACCCACATACACAAATCTTCACAAAAATAGATTCTGCAAGTTTTGAAAACATTTACTCCATTACTATCCTGTACAAATAATTCTTTGAAATGAATTGAAAGACATTTAAATTTTTTGAATGTGACAGAACTTCATTAAAGTACAGCTTGTTGCCGCACAGATTCAGACATAAACAAGGAAAATCACGTCTCCTAAAATTGTTTTCATTAAAAAACAGCAGCAAAACCCAGTTTCCTTCCCCACTCATCTCTCCTGGCCATGACAAAGGAACTGAACGTTGGTCTAGGGCAATGGGAAGCCCTAAAAGATTTAAGCAGGAGGAGAGGACAAGCCTGAAGTCCGTCCCCTTGCTGCTCTCACAGGGAAGGCCTCCTTCCCTCAAAAGCTCGTGTCACGCAGGGTGTTTCACAAGTCCAGAGTCAGGTAGAAGGATGGACATTTACTGAGTCCTTGATGTGAATGCGCTGTAACTAGAGGACCTGTACAGACAAAGCTGAACAGAGGGGTAGGTCTGCTGGGCACCTGTGGGGTACCTTTCTACAACTGGCACCGAGACACCGGGACAAAAAATTGGGACTAAAGTGTCCCTTAACTCAGGTCTCCACCCCAGCACCTTCCTAACTGGCGAACTGAAAACTGGGCTTCTCCCTCGACACTGCTCCAGATAAATGAATGGAGACTTTGAGAGCAAATATTCAAGGGATATTAATTAGAAGGGGAGCAATATAGGAGACCAGAGTCTTGAACACCTCGTGGTCTCGGTTTCCTTGTCTGAAAAAGAGCGCTTATCTCACAGGTTCTTTTATAAGAATTAAATGAACACACAGGAAGAGGACAACTGTTAAGTAGCAGATCTACAGCTAGCAATGAACCCAGAATACCCAGTGCAAAATGCCCCCTTCACTCCAGGGCCAGATTAGGGAAAGGGGGAGAGAGGGAACCTGCTCATCACAGAGGGCCCTTCCGGTCCAGCCACCCACCCCTGCTGGCTACCAGCGGAAGGCTGAAGTTCTCAAAGATAAAAACCCAAACGTGCATGTGCAAAAAGAAAAGAGTATTATTTAATATTTTAGTGCTTCTAACTTCTGGTGCCCAGGGTAAAGTTAGCAGAGTTCTGGTTGGCTTAGTATCAGCTCAATATTTACCTAATTTATTCTTCCCATTAACCTCTCAAGGTAGGGCCTGCATGTTTGGATATTATTAACCTGGAGCTCAACCCAGGAGATGCTGCGGTTCATATATATTTTGCACGTATAAAGATTTGACCTCAATTTCTGCAGAGTAAATGCAAGGCACACGTAGTATTTAATACTGTTCTGACAGACGTGCACGTAAAGAGAAAATGTGGAAAGGTTTCCTCCACTTACCTTTATCACAAAGGTACTACTTTCCTACCCTATTTTCATATACCACCAGCAACCTGAAAATTTACACTGAGATACAAACAGCTCCAATATAACTAGCTACAATAGCTAACAATTAATATATGATTATAAAATATTAAGTCCTGGGCTTCCCTGGTGGCGCAGTGGTTGGGGGTCCGCCTGCCGATGCGGGGGGCGCGGGTTCGTGTCCCGGTCCGGGAAGATCCCACATGCTGTGGAGCGGCTGGGCCCGTGAGCCATGGCCGCTGAGCCTGCGTGT
>NW_006772931.1:975166-986347 GCF_000442215.2 Lipotes vexillifer | reverse complement strand
AGAGCCCCCCGAAAAAAAAAAAAAAAAAAAAAAAAAAAAAAAAATATTAAGTCCTTTCTGAAGTAAAAAATGGCATTTGCTTCGCATTTTACCAAAAATGCACAGATAATAAAGTAAAAAACAATTCTATTTATCTTAATCATCACTCCTCCCCAAACACTATTTGCCATTTAAATGATAACTAAGAAAATGCTGGTTCTTCTCCATAGGAATGATAATTTAACAAGCCCAAAAGGAGCATTTTCATAGTTACATTAAAATTTTTGAGATGTGGTAGGCTATTTCCATTATTTAGTGATAAAAATTAAGTACTTCTTAGGGCTAGAGCTAATAATCCCACTAATGATCCTAATTTCGTGCATAAAAAATGAGAGTTTAAGTCATAAGGGTCAGATCAACTGGACAATGAATGAAACTGGACAAAATTAGAAGTTTTGGTTAGTTTTTTATATACTTACTAGTTAAATTTTAAAAACACTAAATTTTTTTTCCTTCTTCTAGGTATGATCACGTGTTTATAGTTACCTACGAACAGAAGTTGAAGGACTGGGAATCAGGAAGTTATTGTGCTCCTAATTTTGACCTTGATACTATGACCCTGGACAAGTTACTTTTCTACTGAATGAGGGATGCTGCTTCTTATCACCAAACTGCCTCATCTCTTGGGCAGGCCAGCCTTTGATTCTCCATACTATTGGGAGGAACCATGGCATGATGAAGGCAGAACACTGGGCAATCAATTATTTTATGTAAGTCTTTGGCATTTATTATTTGAATTTTTTTGCAACAGATTCACCTTCACAATTATGTTTTGATAAAGCTATCACTGAAGATATCCAATATAAAGCACACACTGCCTGACTAGTAGGAGAAGTTGACACAGGACCAAAAAATAATTGGGAATTAGAAAGAGATAAATTGATAAGAAAATAATGGAGTTGTCTACTGGGAAATTAATGAGCCAACGTCAAAGTGTTTTATTCAGGTTAGAGGAAAACTAGGAACTATACACCTATACAATTGTACAGGAACTATACAACTGGACGCATCCTGTAAACCAGGGACAAGCCATAGCTGAAGCCAGATCATCACCACTGAGATTAAGAATAGTTGAGCTAAGGAATTAAAGCCATATTGAATATCCCTTTGTTCGGAAATAATGCTTTATAAACAAGTGTCTGCCTCACTGAGCATCACTGACTAAACCTTCAGAATCTTCAAAGTGACCATCTTGTTCTTGGGGTCGTGTGGTTCAGACCCTCTGATTCCTAACTTTAGAAGACTGTGGTCTGAGCCCAGCAACAGTGAATCAGAGAAACACCTACATCATATGCTTCTTCCAACAGGCACAGTTCAAATGTAGTGGAAAATGTAACTGTGAAGGGGCAAGTATATTTTGGAGGATAGAGAAAATCTTTTGCAAGGCATGTTTTCAGAGAGGGTGGGGAAATCACCACCCTGCTTCGACCAGACAGGCAGTGCTTTGTGTAGGAGGGTACGGCTGTTAGAAACCGGCTGAATGATGGAAGGGAGCAACTTAACAGGCTGGTGGGGAGAGCAGTTCTAAATGCTTAGGAGCCAGAAGGGAGAACAACGATCTCTGCAGACGGTTGGGGTGGGTGAGGTCACTCTACGAAGCCTAGGGAAACAGAGGCGGAAGGTCATGCTTCTGACCCTCGTGGTGTTAGCTATGGAGAAACCCAAGCTCACAGTCAGCCCCTCTCCCACCAGGTACTGGCCACAGTGATCCAGTTCTGTGCTTGAGCTATTCTCTTCTCATCCATAAGATGCACCCCATACGCTACTATCTGCTGTCTACAGAAAGTTATTTCATGATCTCAGAGGAGATTCTGTAGATGAAAAGGCTTTGGATTCCCAGGGCACAAGTGTTAAGATGCTCAGGGCTCCATCAGTTTAAGGATCAGACAAAAAGGGTGGGATGTCCCTCCTCAGCCCTTTCCTCTTAAAGAAACACACTGTCACCTTCCCAGCTATTGAACATAGCCTGCTGGACTTTTACTTTAGGAACACACCAGGGTTGTCCCGCTATTTGAGCGGCCATTTCCAAACTCCAGGAATCTGCTGGCGGTTTGCTTGAGTCTTATCCAAATGCCACTTGAGTCTCTCTGGATAAATACAGGATGAGTGAGTGGCATCTGTAGTCTGCCTAGGACTCCACCCGACCTCAAAACTTATTTGCATCTTCTTTACTTCTCCAGGGGAATATCCCTTGGAATTTCTCTTTTTCTCTTATTCTTTAAATTAAAAAAAAGTTCACTTTGTCTATGAATTCTTATACCCTCACCTTTGTATATCCCTCTCATGTATATAATTAAATTTTTTTGTTCATTAAGACAAGTAGCAGAAGAATAAGGAAAAGGGATATGGCTGTGGGGCTTCTGCTGGACTTCTGGGTAAGATAGTCATCCCATGGCACGCTGCAGTATCTTACTCTACTATGAAATATTCAAGTGATATATAAAGAACTGAACCATTCAATAAATGAAAATAACATGTATCACAGGACTTTCCCTAGAAACCATAGGTACGATACCCACCCAAAAATTCATTGCTTGACTATAGAATAACATCAAATTACAATCCTCACATTGTCAAGTACATGCAGTACAACTTATATTTGTATATGATCTAAATTGTCCATGTTTGAGAATATACTATATAAAATGTCATTTTCATAAGGTAAATAAGCTCCCCCCTCCAAACTTGTGCATTGCTAAACTGATGAATGATAGCCTAAATTCTTTGACTATCCAAATGGAAAGGAGATATGTTATTACTTAAATTTAGAACAGTACTCTGAACTTAACAGCTAAGATTTCATTTTGCTTTGAGTTGTGGAACTAATTTGGTGGATCAAAACCAGCCTGTTTTTCTATTAAAATAGAATAGGAAGGGCACGTAAGAGTGTATCATGTAGTAATAAGTGTGAGCACTATTTCATAAAACTTCTGTTTTCATATATATATGATATATAAATATGTATGATATATACATATGTTATATAAACACATACACATGTGAATGCTGGGTTGCAATGTAAAATATATTTTTCATTGTGCATCTTGGTCAAAAAAGTTTAAAAAATCTTATACACTGCTGGCGAGAATGCAAAATGGTTCAGCTACTGTAGAAAATTTAGGAGTTCCTCAGAAAGTTAAACGTGGACCTACCAAATGACCCCACAATGCCATTCTTGGTATATACCCCAAAGAATTGAAAACAGGGACTAAACCAAAGAGAAGTACACCCATGTTCATAGAAGCACTATTCACAATTGCCAAAAGGGGAAAACAGCCCAAATGTCCATCAATGGATGAATGAATAAACAAACTGTCGTATACCCATATAATGGAATATTATTCAGCCATAAAAAGGAACAAAGTACTGACACATGCTACGTGGATAAGCCTTGAGAACATTATGCTAAGAGAACGAGGCCAGACACAAATGGTCACATACCGTATGATTCTATTTATTAAAAACACCCAGACTAGGTAAATCCATAAAGACAGAATGCAGATTGGCTGTTGCCAAGGGTACAGATAGGGGGGAATTGGGGAGAATCTGCTTAATGGTTAAGGGGTTTTACTTTGGAGCCATAGATAGAGGCAGTGGTTGCACACCACCGGGTATGTACTAAATGCCACTGAATTGTCACTTCAGAATGGTTAGTTTTATGTCTGGAAATTATTTAAAGAGGAAAAAAAAAGTTCGAATGCCCTAGCCCTAGAAGGCTTGTCCCCAGGTCTACTTTTCCATTTGCACGGGAACCACTTGCGGTGCTGCTACATCTCCACCTAGTGGTGAAGGAGATTCCTGTCTGGACTCGAGGGCTAAAGACTCCTGATTGCCAGGCAAGCCACCCTCACATCAGAGGGAGTGCAGTGTCTGAAGCAAGTCAAGGTCCTTAACCGGGCCTCTCCTTCATAAGTGTCCAGAGGATGCACAGTGATAACCTCCAGTCCCCTTGAGCTTTAGGCACGGAAGACGGACAGTTTCCAGTCCTGGCCCTGAAATATTGCTCAAGAAGTCACGAATGACTCTGGCATTTGCTTATCTGTCTATAAACTGGAATCCACACTCCCTGCAGCAGGATTACCACAAGGGTTCATACAGCATAAGGAACGCACCTAGCGGGCAAGTGCTCACCAAGTGTTAGTGCCCTTCCTCACCCTTCATTATTTCTGAAGCTACTTGGTATGAACGTACGAACCCCAGACAAGAGGACTCATACCTCCAAGGGGGCTCCCCTGCTTCACACTGTCATCCAGAAGAAAACCAGACTCTGGGTGTTTGGAGCAAAGAGACAGGGATCTGGAGAGTGCAAGCACAGGACATGGAGTGGAAACAACAAATACAAGGCCCAGAGATGAAAGCAACAGGGCCTGGTGAGCACCAGGTGGCTAACAGGAATGGGAAGAGGGAAGGAAAGGAAAGATCTAGCAGACATTCTAGTTATTGCCACAAGTGTTGCCTGAAAGTTCCTAATCATAAGAGAGAGGGGGTGAGGGGGTGAGGGGGTGGGCTTTCCTGGTGGCGCAGCGGTTGAGAGTCCGCCTGCCGACGCAGGGGACACGGGTTCGTGTCCCGGTCTGGGAGGATCCCACATGCCGCGGAGCGGCTGGGCCCGTGAGCCATGGCCGCTGAGCCTGCGCGTCCGGAGCCTGTGCTCCGCAACGGGAGAGGCCACAACAGTGACAGGCCCGCGTACCTAAAAAAAAGAAAAAGGTGGGGGGGTGTTGGGGGAGAGAAAGGCCAAAAAATACACAATGCAAAGTATTTGGATATTTTTGCAAGTGGGCTTACATGAAAGATTCCAACTTCATAATGTGTTCTATAAAAATGGGATGGAAGGCAGACTGAACTGTGAGATGTAGTTACAAAAAAACAAACAGAAAAGACGGACACAAAATCATGTGCTTTTCGGATTACAAGGCCAAAGGGTATAAGCAACTTAAAGGGTAAAAGCAAGAACACGGAGAGGGGAGGATCATGAAATTAATTAGAAATAAAACACGGAAGAAAAATTACCAGAGCAAAATGCACTGCTCCCATGGCAGAATATTCTGGATTCATAAGGAAATTACAAAAGTGGTGTCATTTGGCATTGGAAAACCACAGGAAACAAACTCAAAACACCTTCCTTATACACTTCTAAGAACGCTGACAGGATCTGTGGAACAGATGGTGAGGAGAAAAGAGCCCTGCCAGCAGGTACAGCAGACCAGGCTGCCCCACCAGGGGCCGTGGGGTAAGCAGGGCTCCCTCCTCTGCAGCTGTCATGTCTTGAATTTTCCCCTCCTGCCACCCATTCGCAGGGATGACTTTGCCTCACAGGTGGCATCGGATGTGAAGGCTCCCATTTTTCTGCCACCAAATCCCCAAAACCACCGTCCTGCGTCTCCTGTTAGGATGGAGGAAACGCCGCTTCTGACCCATCTCTGCCACCTTGCTGGGACCTCACTCCTTCAGTCTCTTGCATCTTAACCATTCTCTTTCTATGAGATCTTTCCTGTTTTTATTAAAACGCTGAATAAACCTCTCATCTGAAAAGCAAGCAACAGACAATACGCAACGCTTCCTTTTATTCCACATTGCCTTCCAATTTCTACCTTCTCTTCGCGACTTCCCCATCATAGCTTAGTGTCTTAGCGCGGCTGCTTTTACACCTGTCCCCCCATTTCCTCTTCAGTCTCCTGTGGCCACACTGCCGCTAAGGTAACCAGGAGCCTCCAGTGAGCCAGCGGACATTGCTCAGTCTTTAACGGAAATGGCATCTCAGCAGCATTTGCTGCCCTGACCTCTACTCTTCGACTCAAACTTTCCTGGTTTTGCAGCTCTTGCCCAGTTGGCCACACCTGTGTCTCCCGTCTCCCCTTCTCCCCCCACCCCGCCCAGTCTCTGGCCACCTCAGGGTCTAAGCAGTGCTGGGCCACTGCCTACATGCTTTCTCTGTTCTTTGTCTGGCTAAATCCTGTTTTTCTGCCTATCTAAGCATCATTTCTTCAGAGAAGCCTTCCCTTGACATCCTGGTCTAAATCCAGACCTACTCTTAAAATTCCTCATTGCTACTTTTACTTTTTTTTTTTAATAGCCCTTATCACAATTTGTAGTTATGCTTTTACTATGTAACTTTTTCTAATATTCTTTCCTCTCTCTTTGGACTATCAACTCCACTAGGGCCGATTCCATGTTCATTGTGTTCACCTTTTCAGGCAGGCACCCCGGGACCCCAGCTGAGCCCAATAAACAGCACACAGGAGGCCCTCGGTAAGTAATCACTGAATGAGCTGCTACTGGGGTAAATGAATGAATGACCAAATATTCTAACCAATGGCAGGGGGTCAAAGCACATTAGTGACTTGATCCTGGCGGCTCCAGGCCTTGAATCTCCCTCATGGAGAAGCTGTCCATAATTTTTCAGGATCCCAGATATCTGTTTGAACAAACTCCCATTTTGGCCAAGAGGAGGAATAAGCTGGAAGCCCAAAGAGGCGAAAAGCCAAGGAGAAAGTAAGATGGAAGAAAGTAGTCTCAATTCTCTTGGTGTTTGATTTCTCATTCCCCTGCCACAATTTCCAACCGTGTCAGTTGTAGATGGGGCTCCTTCCTAGCAGTGTACTGTAAACCGAAAACTACAGAAACCACGCATGGAGAAGGAGCAAAGCATGGGAGGGATGGGGAAGGGAAAACAAAAAGAGAAAACTCTGACGGCAGAGTCAAAGTCTGGTGAACCTGGAGCAGTGGGTCTTGTAAGGCATACAGTCAAATCCACTTATTATATGGAGGGAAAACCCAAGCCTAAGCTGGAAGGGACTCACCCCAGGTCTCCAGTGGTGGAAGAACTCCATGGACTGAAATCCAGGGCTCTTTTACAAACCACCAAGTGCCTGTTAAGGTAGGAGGCCAGGTGTTCCTTCTGACATGATAAGGAGAGACCTCTCAGTGGAGCTATCCCACACCCATCCTATTCAAAGCATCAAGACCAGAACATCTCTAATGAGATTTTTTTTTTTTTTTTTTTTTGCGGTACGCGGGCCTCTCACCGCCGTGGCCTCTCCCGTTGCGGAGCGCAGGCTCCGGACGCGCAGGCTCAGCGGCCACGGCTCACGGGCGCAGCCGCTCCGCGGCACGTGGGATCTTCCCGGACCGGGGCACGAACCCGCGTCCCCCGCATCGGCAGGCGGACTCTCAACCACCGCGCCACCAGGGAAGCTCTCTAATGAGATTTTGAAACTCTTTTTCTACTCAGGAATAGCAGGAGGTGTTAGAAAGTCCCAGACAGTTGTCTGACCTTGATTGACTTTTAATGTAAAAATGCACGTGGGATCTTCCCGGACCAGGGCACGAACCCGCGTCCCCCGCATCGGCAGGCGGACTCTCAACCACCGCGCCACCAGGGAAGCTCTCTAATGAGATTTTGAAACTCTTTTTCTACTCAGGAATAGCAGGAGGTGTTAGAAAGTCCCAGACAGTTGTCTGACCTTGATTGACTTTTAATGTAAAAATTTCGACCGTTCTCCTCTAAAACAGTGCTGTGAGGAGCCTGTTGATTTGACGATGACAGAGAATGCCTTGACGCACGTGGCCAGTTAGGCTGGAAAAGTCCATTTTATGGATTCAGCAGCACCTGATGAAACAACGCACCACCTTCTCCTTACAGCCGAGTTTCTTAAAACACATACACCCTTTCTGAATACGCTTCTTAATCCCTTTCGCTCTCCAATTTACATTTCCTGAATTATTTCTACACTTCTGATCTTCCGCTGAGGTCTCCATCCACGTGTACCTTTTTCATTTTGTGGTCTGTCTCCACCTAGATACCACGCAAGTGCCTGAAATTCAACATCTTTAAATCTGAACTCACCACTTCCCTTCCCCAGTTCCCACTGTCTTCCTTTACTGCCTGAATGGCACCGCCATTTACTAAGTCACTCAAGTTAGAGAGCCAAGAACTCCGTTCTTTCGCATCCTTCACATCCAAAGACTCAGCAAGCCCTGTCAATTCTCCCTCTTAAATATTTCTTGTATCTGTCTTCTCATCTTCATTCCCACCACCATTGTCTTAACTCAGGTCCTGATGATTCCTTGCCAGGCTCAATGCAACAGTCTTCTCATTGGTCTTGCAGTCCTGCCTACAGCTGCAGATTGTTCAATGGTCCTCTATCACTTTGGGGATAAAGCTCAACCTTTGGTTGTCATCCTAGACCCTTTCCTACTGCTCTAACTTCATGCAACCCTGCGCTTCAGCCAAAGGGAACTGTCCGCAGCTCCCCCAAACATCACTTCACCATACTGCTATGCTCTCCACTGTATATTCTCTTTTTCTCTTTCTCAACTCTAACCCTCCCCCATGCTCCTCAATGGGCTGCAGCTACACTCGTTACACAGTCTTGAGATTATTAGTTTATTTGTCTGCCTCCCGCTAAACTGAGAGCTCCTTCAAAGAAGTGGAAGACCGTGCCCCTCATCTCTGAATTACCAGCCTCTAGCACAGTGCGTGGAACATCACAGATTCTATAAAACGCTTGCTGAAGTTTATTTTTGTGGGTGAGCCCACAAGCAACGGCTATGATAACATCCCTCTCAATACATTAAATATACAAAATGTACTCTTCGGCTGTGCATCTGTCAAGCAGTTTTCTGTAAAAATCCAGACACAATAAAACGGAGAACAACTAATTGTTTCACACAAACCAAAGACTAAAAATCACATGCCTGTTTTTACTAAAATATCCAAGCAGAGAGATGTAATTCTAGAGATTAATTCTGATATATTCTGCCATTACCACAAAATTTCTTTAAATGCCATTTGTTCAGCCCTTAGAAACAACCAGGCTGATACAGGATGTGATCCATGAAATCTTATAAAGCTCTGAAAACACTTGTCAAGGATAAGACTCGACTTTACCAGGACACACTTACCCAGCCGGTCATTCACAGAGAAGGACCAAGAAGGACCACCATGGCTCACTGTGACGGTTTTTTTCCTGAGAAGATACCAATTAATTAGCGTACCTTCACATCACGTGAAGGTCCACCACATCACTGAATTTCACCAATGGAGAGACTGAAGCATTAAAATATTTAATAAAAGATTAAATATTTAAATATTGCTTATGGCCCAAGAATGAGTCCAAACACTGTTCTTAAATTTGCAAACTTTGCTCTCAGGACCAACTGAAGCTACGCTGGTGCATTTCAGAGTCTAATTCTGAAGCAGATAAAGTGTTATTCATTTGCTCTTCTGGTACCTCGAGTGTTCTGGCGTCCTCTGAGGTCACAGCCATGGTCCCGTTGGGCTGTCAGAACCACTCCCGCTAGATGAGCTGAGCTAGGCTCACCAGCACAGTATCACCTGCATGCACTCTGCTCCCAACACAGGTCACCCCTCAGAATCTGACACATGGAAACACTTGGAAGCGTGAGAACTGTTATCTTTGTAACTGAAAAAAAAAAATTCCCAACATTTCTCAGGACGAGTAGTACCCAGAAGCGGGCCAGCAGGAGGTCAGGGAAGGCCAACTGTGCGCGAAAAGAAGACTGGCCTCAGGAAGTAATCTCCCCCACCTCAGCTTTTGCTTATAAAATTGTCTGCACCAATGGGATTGCGCCTGTGGCAGTTTAACACAGGTGTGCGGAATCCTGCCAAGAATCAGAGCTCTTATTTACACTTCTAACTACTCTGGCTCTTACCCAACTCCTGTGCTTTATTTGGAGGATGAAAAGGATAGCACTGGCCAGAGTGATTGCTAAGAGCAGACTGCATCACAGGCCACAAAGGGCTTTTTTTAATCAGGTAGATGAGTCTCACGCTCACATTTAAACATAAAAATGTATGTCTCAACTGCTCTCCTAATTTCATTAAACTTGTATATATGTAGGTATACAGACATACATGTCTGTACACACACACACACCTGCCTGGGATTACCTACTCAGCCAGTTAATAACATAGACTTAGTGGAACTAAAAATACCCTTTTCTCACATACTTTTAGTAGCAACAAGAACAACAGCAGTAACAAAACAGAGCAAGTCTAGTGAAGAACTGATCTAATTTTGTTACACTTTCTGAAACACCAGCAAGCACTAGGTCCAGTCCGGCCACAGTGGCCTCCTTGCTGCTCCTCAAACAGTTCAAGCCCAGGGCCTTTGCACTTACTCTTTCCTCTACCTGAACTCTCTCTATCCAGATGTCCACATGCCTTACTGCTTCTCTTTCTTCAAGTCTTTGCCTATCAGCAAAGTCTGCCCTGACCACCACCATCTATAAAGTAAGATTTCATTCCCCTGTCACTGTATCCTCCTTTCCTTCCTTTATTTTATTCAAAGCATGTTTCACTTTCTAAAGAATACATATGTCCACATTCATAGTCTGTCTCCCATCCTCACTACAATATAAGATCTATGAGGGGAGGGGTTATGCCTGTTTTATTCCCGGCTGTAATCCTAGTAACTCAGAAGAATACAGGGACAAGATAGGTGCTCAAGGAATATTGAATGAATGAATGAATGAATGAATGAATGAATTTTGTTGCAATTTAACTTACTCTATGTATATTGTGGATTATAATGTGCCGATTCAATAAGCAAACTAATGTCAAATAATACCTAACGTGAACAAATGCTTACCACAGTACCTCTCTGCTCAGGAAGCTTGACAAGCCGTAGTCCATGCTAAATTAAAGGTGAGGTTTGACTGTGTATGAAAGCATTTCATTTTCTCTACTGCTCTCAGTATGCTGCCACAGATGTGAAGGCAACATCACCTTGGGATCGGTAGCCCGGTGACGGTCTAGGCTGACGTACCTGTTGGATGAACTGCTCAGTCCCCAATTCTCTGAATTTGATTGCACTCTCCCTACCCCGACCAGAAAGAGAGTCAGTTCAGGGGACTGGCAGCCAAGCAAGCTGGGGTACCTTTTACCCAAATGCTGGGTGTGCTGGCTGAGGACAAAGACAGAGGCTGTGTCTGTGGGGGGAACCAGGATGAACCAGATCAGCAAGTGCAGAACTGGTTGTTAAAATGCCAAGGATGGGGTTTCCCTGGTGGCGCAATGGCTGAGAGTCCGCCTGCCGATGCAGGGGACGCGGGCTCGTGCCCCGGTCCGGGAAGATCCCACGTGCCGCGGAGCGGCTGGGCCCGTGAGCCATGGCC
>NW_006772931.1:963721-975033 GCF_000442215.2 Lipotes vexillifer | reverse complement strand
AAGACCCAACACAGCCAAAAATAAATAAATAAATTTAAAAAAAAAAAAAAAGAAAAAAAAAAAAAAAAGCCAAGGATGGGCTTCCCTGGTGGCTCAGTGGTTAAGAATCCGCCTGCCAATGCAGGGGACACGGGTTTGATCCCGGTATGGGAAATTCCCACACACCGCGGAGCAGCTAAGCCCATGCACCACAACTACCGAGCCTGCGCTCTAGAGCCCGCGAGCCACAGCTACTGAAGCCCGAGCGCCTAGAGCCCGCGCTCCACAAGAGAAGCCCCCGCAATGAGAAGCCCGCGCATCACACCAAAGAGTAGCCCCCGCTCGCTGCAACTAGAGAAAGCCCACACGCAGCAAGGAGGACCCAACGCAGCCAAAAATAAATAAAATAAGTAAATAAATGTTTAAAAAAATGCCAAGGATGCCCAAGGTAAGAAGAAAGAGGGCACCATGGAGCTGGTCTGGGTGAGGGCTGGCCTTGGACCCACACTGCCTTGGACCCAGATTTCTGGAGTAGCCCGGCATGGGCATGTCAGGTCCATTTGAAAGAAGTTGATGGAATCACCTTTGAGCATTGATACCATAAACATAGGCATTCTGTTTTGCAAATGGTGTTCTTTCTGTTTAAATCGAAAACAACTTTCATTTCCCCACATTATGAGTGAAACACTTTAAATGGACTTGACCTTTTAAGAATCATCAAACAGACAACTTCAAAGGCCTTTTGGGATAAATGTGGCACAACCAGAGGAACATTTAAGGCTCAGGCTAGTGATACAGAAACCTTAGCAGTGGGCAGCTTGATTCTTGTTAATATTTCTAATTAGAGTCCCACTTTATATATGATGGCTAGACCTTTAGTTATGTATAGCTAATGGATATTATTGTTAGTTCTATGACATTTTACAATGGTATTGTTCTGATCTGGGAGACAGGGGGAGGCACTGTATACAATAAATGACAGCCAGGATCTCTCCTGTAAATGACTGGGACAGGATGGAATATGGGCCAAACCTAAAATATAATATTTTATTTCAAAATCTGTACTTTGGCCACCCCCCAAAAAAACTATCAGAAGTAGGGTGCCTCTCTTATATGTTCATTTGCTTTGTAGCACGTATCAATTTATAATACATATTTGTTTGTTCACTTGTTTATTGAAAGCCTTCACGGACATAATTTAAGCTCCAAAGAAGGCAGGGACATTGCCTGTTGCCCTGCTGCGCACACGGTGTGTGCAGTACCTCCAAAGTAGCAGGTGCTCAGGACAGATTCACTGAATGAATAGCTGAACGAATGAATAATCTAAGCAAAGGATGGAAGATGATGTGACTTAAAACCAAGTCATTTAAGTATACACTACCAAATGTAAAATTGATAGCTAGTGGGAAGCTGCTGCATAGGACAGGGAGATCAGCTCGGTGCTTTGTGACCACCTAGAGGGGTGGGATAGGGAGGGTGGGATATGGGGATATATGTACACATATAGCTGATTCACTTTGTTATACAGCAGAAACTAACACAACATTGTAAAGCAATTATACTCCAATATAGATGTAAAAAAAAAAAAAAACCAAGTCATTTAAAGCAGCGGTCCCCAACCTATTTTTTTTAATAAATTTATTTATTTATTTATTTTATTTTTGGCTGCATTGGGTCTTCGTTGCTGCGTGCGGGCTTCCCCTAGTTGTGTTGAGCGGGAGCTGCTCTTCATTGCGGTGTGCAGGCTTCTCATTGCAGTGGCTTCTCTTGTTGCGGAGCACAGGCTCTAGGTGCACGGGCTTCAGTAGTTGTGGCTTATGGGCTCTAGAGCGCAGGCTCAGTAGTTGTGGCTCACGGGCTCTAGAGCGCAGGCTCAGTAGTTGTGGCTCACGGGCTTAGTTGCTCTGTGGTGTATGGGATCTTCCCGGACCAGGGCTCAAACCCGTGTCCCCTGAATTGGCAGGTGGATTCTTAACCACTGCACCACCAGGGAAGCCCCCCAACCTTTTTGGCACCAGGGACCAGTTTCGTGGAAGACAATTTTTCCACAGACGGGGGGTGGGGGGAAGGAGGGGGACAGTTCAAGATGATTCGAGCACATTACATTTATTGTGCACTTTATTATTATTACATTGTAATATATAATGAAGTAATTATACAACTCACCATAACGCAGAATCAGTGGGAGCCCTGAGCTTGTTTTCCCTTGCCGCTCACTGATAGGGTTTTGATATGAGTCTGCAAGCAATTGTTTATTATGGTCTCTGTGCAGTCAAACCTCTCTGCTAATGAGAATCTGTATCTGCAGCCGCTCCCCAGTGCTAGCATCACTGCCTCAGCTCCACCTCAGATCATCAGGCATTAGATTCTCAGAAGGAGAGCATAACCTAGATCCCTCACATTCGCAGTTCACAGTAGGGTTCCCGCTCCTGTGAGAATCTAATGTTGAATGCAAGCAATGGGGACCGGCTGCAAATACAGATGAAGCTTTGTTAGCTGGCCCACTGCTCACCTCCTGCTGTGTGGCCCGGTTCCTAACAGGCCACAGACCAGTACCGTGGGTTGGGGACCCCTGATTTAAAGACTTGGCACTTCTTGTTGACTGCAAGTTCAATGTCAGTCAATATGCTGGGGCTTTCAAAGGTAACCTAGATGTCTAGCACATGGGATGTGACCATCCTGCCTGATTCTTTCTGTGGAGTACTCTGCCTGCTTGTGGGTGTTCCAGTTTAAGAATATATGTTATGAGCTGAATTGTGTCCCCCACTAAATTCATATGTTGAAGTCCTAGCCCCCAGGACTACAGAATGTGACTGTAGTTGGAGTAGGGTCTTTAAAGAGGTAATTAGGTTAAAATGGGGTCACTAGTGTCCTAATCCAATCTGACCGGTGTCCTGATAAGAAGAGATTAGGACACAGACATACACAGAGAAAAGATCACGTGAAGACACAGGGAGAAGACGGCCAACTGCAAGCCAAGAAGAGAGGCCTTAAAGAAACCAACCCTGCCAACATCTTGATCTTGGACTTGCAGCCTCCAGAACTCTAAGCCAACGTCTGTTGTTTACCCCACCTAGTCTGTGGTCCTCTGTTATGACTGCTGTAGCAAACCGGTAGGTATTAAGTAGCTGCTTAACCAACTAAGAGTGTATAATTTGAAAATGAGGTGAATTAAGAGGGCAATAAGCACTTTCTTCAAATACCTAAACAATCATTATAGGAAAGGAACTATAAGGGAAGACTTTCTGGCAAAAAGAGACATCTGAAAATGGAATGAATGAACACCCTAACATATAATTTACTTAAGTACTGAATTTATCATTTATGGCTGACTCCTCTGGCTAGAGATAAGCTCCACAAAGACAGTTACTTAGTAAGTGCTCAGTAAATATGCTGAGTGAATGAATTTCCTCTGGAGATAATGAGTTTCCTGTCACTGGAGGTATGTGAACAGAAGCCAAACATGCTGTCTATGAGGATATTATTGAGAAGTTTCTGTCAGAGGGCACAGGGTTAGGCTATTTCAGGGTCCTTTTTCAAAGTTGAAATTTTATTAATCTGATTCTACTACTGATGAATGAAATACAGGTAAAGGGCCACATTTAAACAGCTGTCTTCATGTGTGGATTTTACTCAAAGTTTCAGGCCCACACACTTGTATTTTGCATTTCTTCAGCCTGAATGTATTATCTCCTAACACAGAAAAAAAATTTTAAGTATAGTTTACTATATATTGTTTGCTTAAAGTCAGCTCTTTTCAGGTTTTTTTTTTTTGAGGAAGATAGACATTTCTGTTTCTTATGTCTGTTTAATTTAATGCATGAGCTCCAACAGCAGAAGACTGTGGTATCTTATTAAATGTCTCATGATGAATAATTAATAATATTAACAATCATCATCTTCTTCTTATACTCCCAAGAGTAGTGGCAGATGGTGAATTCTGGCTGTGCCTAATTCTTGCTGCGCCTGTGGCTGCCCATAGATCTTTCAAGAAGCCAGCATTCAAAGAACATAGTGAAACTCACAAGAATCTCATGAATTTTGCCACTGTTGTTCCAAAGATTCTTCTGGCACAGACTCTGCTCTAGTAGATGAGCCTGTATACTTTCAATCACGGCCAATTCAGTTAAAAAATAATCACCAGATGACCTTACAGAGATTTTGAAAAGTAGGTCTGTCCTTGAATACAAAAGAGTAAAAGGGGGGACAGGCCACCCTCCTTCCATCCCATGGAAGATGCTGAGTCCCGATGTCACAATTTCAGGCCCATTCACATAGCTCAGAAATACCGAGCATTACAATGTTCAGGTAATTGAAAAGCACCAACATTTTCAATATAGAACATTTTTGTTTCATAATTCACTTTGGCAGATGTTTAACATTTGTTGGCTCCCAGAAACTTAATTTCCAATTTGCTGAAATCGTGCCACGCACCCAGAGCAGCAGTACATATGCAGCCAAGATGGCAACTTCTGCAGCCCAACGTGTGTCGAGGTCTGCAGTGCCTCCACCTGCATGTTTGTTCATATTCTAGCTGTACCTCCAAAATATTTATTTTCAGAAGGAATATCACCACTCTAAATGGAACCAAAGAAATGATCAACACTGACTGGCAACTAGCTTAAAAAACTCTGCTATGACATAGATGGTGATTAGTCAAACGTGTTTACAACCCCAGGTAGCAGTGCTCAGTACTGCAAGGTAAACCGTGTTGAATTATTCCCGGCAGTCAAATTTCCCACCCAACTCCCACGGCCCATGACGCCAGCATGAAGGCGTTGGGAGACGTGCGCTGACAACAAAGAGGAGTTGCCACGAATAGGCTTATCTGTTCCATCTTCATCTTCATCATTGGAAAAGCAGGGCTTGTACTAGGCAGGACTGGTACTATATGTAAAATGTCACTTGAGGCTCTGGGGTCTCAAGAAACATTTGTTATTCTGTCCAGTGGTTTCCAAACTGTCCTATGAATCATTTTCTCAGTGGGCTTTGAAGGAAAGGGTTATCCTGGCACATTACAAAGGCTCGAGGCAGCAAAGGCGTGATGGAAAACACTCCAGACTTGGAATTGGAAGATCTGTGTTCAAGTCCAACTTTGCCAGTTAACCAATTGGTGACCCTGAGCAGGCCATTTAATTCCCCATTCTTCAGCTCCTGCCCATATAAAATTAGGAACATTAATAATACATACCACGGGATGTGT
The DNA here is from genome assembly GCF_000442215.2 of Lipotes vexillifer. Classification (NCBI taxonomy): domain Eukaryota; kingdom Metazoa; phylum Chordata; class Mammalia; order Artiodactyla; family Lipotidae; genus Lipotes; species Lipotes vexillifer. The sequence goes on along the minus strand of NW_006772931.1, from coordinate 969,851 downwards.
TAATTAACTAGATGAGTGGAATATTTTCACAGTGTGTATGTATATCAAGTCACCATAATGTGAAATTTAAATATCTTACAATTTTATATGTCAGTTACACCTCAGTAAAGATGAAATTTAAAAAACACACACCACTTAGGACTGTAATAAAGATACAGATAGGACATGTACATAGCATGTAGCAGGCATCATCGTGATACTAATAACATAATGGCACCAATGATAACATTTATTAAGAGAATGCTTTGTGCCCGTGACTATGCTAAGCATTTTTCATGCATCACCTCATCTCATAATAACTCTCTGAGCTTGGTATATTATCCCTATCTTAAAGATGAGAAAACTGAAGTTCAGAGAATCTAAGGTCACTCAGATAATAAACACTTGCTTAGCTGATGAGATGTAATTTTTATAAGCTTTGCTTGTTCCATGACTGAACACAAATTTCACCTAACCTGAAAGGGGTTAAATATCTTATTTTAATCTAATAAGAGACCTAATATTTATTAAGTGTCTTCTATATGCCACATAATGGGCTATTTGACAGGTTACTGCACTTAATCCAAAGACCTGTGCATGTTTATGAACCAGGTATTACCCCCATTTTAAAGATGGGAAAACTGAGGTTCATCAGTGTTAAGTTATTGCCTAAGGTGGCACAGCTGCAAGTGATTTCTGATCCCAAACCCAAGCATAGCTCGGAACACAGCCTTCCTTTAACTTTGTGTGCTCAGCTATTCTAACATTAGTTATCTGAATGAAGGTAATAAAAAAATAATAATCTAAAATAATAATAAGATAAACTAAAAACAAAAGATAACATTTTCTCTTTTCTAATTCTTGTTTTTAACTTAACGTGATTACTAAGCATTCAATCCCAAATCAGACCGTGAACGTTGTTTTTTCAATGACACAAAAGAAGATGAAAAAACAAATCTCTACGAATATTTTTTTTAAATGGAACTTACAGTTAACATCAGGTCTTTTAAAGGAATTCTGGTCAAAAGTATATAATCAGTCTGGTCCCCACTCTGCCAAACAACTTTCTCTACATTTTTCCCCATCAGGCAAACTTCTACTCACCATTACCACCACCACTATCTTCTCCCCACTGTCACCTGGACCACTCCCCTGATGCCTCTCTTCCAACCTATCATGTTCATTGCCACCTCCAAACCTCTGTTACACTCACCTCCCTTTGCCTAGGACGTGGTCCTGTTGACCAGTCCAAATTCTCTCCGTCACTTATGTTGGTGTTCAAGCCCTCCCGTTCCAGGGAGGAATGATCATCTCTTCCTAGTCTCTCACTGTATTTAATGACATCCCTATTCCTCATGGCACTTGCTTATTAGCTTTAATGCTTCTAGATGTGTAGCTCATCTCTCCAAATGGATAATAATGTCCTTGCAGATAGACTATCTTTGTTCTCTGCCCTATTGTATTCAAAAAACTCTTAATTGTTTTATAACAACGGAATAGTATTTTCTTAAGGGAAAACACCGCAGGGTCTGTAGTTGCTAGCATCTTTTTTCTTACATGTTATGTTTAAAAAATTCAACAAAGAAAAAAGATAACCTTCTCCAGCTCGGCACAGATCATTGACTATTTTCTAGGTTTGCACAATCTAGCATTTAATAGCTTAATAGTAATATCTTAAAAATGAAGTTTGATAAATGCGGCATGTATTACTTAGGAAAGTGCTATCAGTTCCTTTGAAAATAGGGTAGATGTTCATGTCTTTATTTTTGAACAGATAGCTACTGAGCACCAGTTAATTGCCTGAGACCATGCTGGACACTCTGCATACAGTAAGATATGGTCTTAACCCTCTATAGGCTTACAGTCTAGTAGCAAGACAAATGGTGATCATTCAGTACAATGGTGGCTATAATGTAAGTTTCTATAATAATTACACTCTTTAATAAAATAGAATCAAATTTATTACCAGGCATCCTTAATGTTCCATAGCCGTGGTTCTTAAAGGGTGTGAAACCACGCTTTAGGGGGGTTTTCAAAATGTGTGGAGATGTTTCTGGCCATACCAGTGATGGGGGAGGGGTTGCTGACATCACATGGGCGGGGGCAGAACGGCTCAATGTCCTGCAATGCCTGGAGCTTTCCTGCCCACAAAGAATTTTCCCCCGTCCCACTGACATTCAAACGCTCCCCCTGACATCCTTGTACAGGAAAAACTCACTTATAATGATCTAAGTCTGGAAGCTAACTGTTGTACTTGTGAACAAAATGTTTTCGCACAAGTTAAATATCTTCTAAATTTTCAAGGAATGCAACTACTTAACGTAAGTGGAGGAGAGACTGCACTTTATTGTGTTGGAGCTTTAACAAGAATTGGTCATCAATTTGGAAAATCATAACACCCAAGGCAATGCCATGCCTGGGTCAGTCTGAGTGGAGGGCTGTGCATTCACGGTGGCTCTGGGACAGGTGTGTGCATCTGACTATTTCAGCATATCTCCATGTGACAGTGTCAGAGGACGGAATGTGTTGACAGTCAGGGTAGTTTATCATGAATTACTTTCCTTACCGTTCTCTTTTTATATTACACACATGAGATACAGATACATATATTTAAATACAGATTTTTTAAAAGAAATTATTTGGATAGGTGAGTTGTATTATCTTTCAATTTCATTTCAGGATAATAAAGGAGATGTGACAAAATATTTGTGATAAAAGGGGGAGTGGACCTAATAGGTTGAGAATCACTAGTTCTAGGCTCCTAAAGAAATGTAAAGACAAAGTTCCTAACATTGAGGTCAAAGGCCTTTTTGAAAATTTTTCCTCTTTTATCTTTGCATGCCACGACAGGGCTTGCTACAGCTATAGCTATGTTTCTGCATCGTGGGTATTTTTGTTTCTTTGTTTGTTTTTGTTTTGCAGTACGTAGGCCTCTCACTGTTGTGGCCTCTCCCGTTGCGGAGCACAGGCTCCGGATGCGCCGGCTCAGCGGCCATGGCTCACGGGCCCAGCCGCTCCGCAGCATGTGGGATCTTCCCGGACCGGGGCACGAACTCGTGTCCCCTGCATCGGCAGGCGGAATCCCAACCACTGCGCCACCAGGGAAGCCCTTTAATAAAGGTTTGACTGAGTTTAAGAAAGGTGATCCATCCTAACTGGTTGTCATTTTTAATCTTTTTATTGCACAGATTTGCTGCTTCTAAGATCGAGAGCACCTGGCCTGTTGTCCATTTCTGAGGTGACACTTGATTCCTCCTGTGGCTGCTGGGCGGAGTCCCTCAGCAGCTTAATCTATGTAATGAGGCGACTCTGTCCTAGCCCTGCTGTGACACTCACTAATGTGCAGGAGATGAGATTTGATTTACTATGTTCTTCTGACTCAGCAATGTAACTCACATTCTAAAATACTCTGGGAGAAAAAGTGACCTCCAGGAGAGAGCTTCTGTCATGGACAAATAAGGTAATCATTAAGGCCTGGAAGCATATTTCCCCTTGGCCTCTGCTCTTAAAAGAATTTATTCTACATGATTAAGAATTCATCTCAAAATGCTCTCTTACACTAGGCTGAATGAGGATGTCAGCACAGCCTTGGGAGGAGAGATGCTCAATTAAATGCTATCTTAGAGACAAGCAAGGAAGCGCTCGAAATTTGCTTTTCAATTGGGTGTACTCCCCCCACCCCTTCCTTTCCAGAGGAAACACAAAACTCACAAAATATCTGTCAGGAAGCAAAATACAATCCAGATATTTTTGAAAGAATATAAAAGTAATTATCAGAAAGTGGTGTGGTAATTTCAAGTAAATATATAATTCAGGCCTTATCTATTTATTAAAGCTGAATTCTAAGAGAGAATTACAATAACACCTGTATGAGATAATGCATTATAGTTTCATGAGCACAGGACTATACATTATGGAGATCCTTATACCTTTTAGATTTTAAATAGAGAAAAAAATTAAACCCATTTTACAAATTCGGAGACTGGGGCTCTGAAAAACCAATTCCTCCTTTGAAATGAGTGGTAGAAAGAAGACTCAAAGGTGAAAGCCCATTTCATGTATTTGCAGGGTCAGGGACCTCCCTTCAGGACTGCTAGCCTGTGACATGCTCCCGCCACACTGTCTTTGGGGAATGACGGGCTCCAGGCACAGACGCAGGCGAGCATATGCTTCCTGAGAAGCACGGTGGTGAGATGCCCTAGAGGAGAGTCTGGAGTCCTCCGGCCCCACTGAGAATCCTGATCGGTCACACCGTATCCATGTCACTGGGAAAATTACTAAACCCTCCTTTGCCTCACTGTTCCATAGAATGAGATACTAATAATAATCTCTATCTCAAAGGGTCATTATGAGGATTATACTAGTACACAGTGAAAACTCGAAAATGCCATTCATAACTATTATTCCTTTCGCAAATACTGGAAAGCTCTCTCATCACCAAATGCACTTCTAATATAAAAAAATAAACCTACTCAGAACTGTCATGGCAGAGCTGAAACAGGAAAACAGGATCTGATTATAAATGATGTTCAAGAAAGATATGGGCATCTGCATAGATCACAGGGTTTTATCTACTGCATGAATTTATGTTCTAGACATAAGCCAAGACTCACTAGCAAGGAAACAGGTCTTTGACTAAGAAACAGGTCCCTGCCAGCCGAGGGAAGGGCCTGGGGCTCATGGGTGTTCGCAGATCCCGGTCTCCCCTTAGATTACGGGAACAAGCCTGCATTACCTTTACATCTTCTGCATTCCTTCACTACTTAATTTTTTTATTGCATTATCTGCTTGGGTAAATGTTTTCTGTAAAAAAACACAACTAATTTGTTTTCCTGTAATTTCTTCATATTCTAATGCCCTTTTGAGAAAGTCATAAAAGGCTGCAGACTTCAGCTTCTGGGGATAATTCTCCAGACTGATTTTCCCATAATACATGGTAAGAAAAAAAAGCACTTCACTTATAATTCACTTTCTACGTTTTTCTGTGTGTTTTTTAAATACTGAAGCCTTCCGTATACCACTAAGCTGTTGAAACATCAGTGATCTCTGTACAGAGATGATATGAATAAAATACACTGTTTAACTTGGGAAGTCTGTATTTTCCTCGGTGGCATTGGTTTGTAAAGACACGGGCAGTTACTGGAATTTGATAATGAGGGTCTAGTGCTAAAAAAGCATATATGAACATCACAGATCATTCACCACAACAGATAACAACAGATAATCAGCATCGATTTAGAGCTGTTGTCTCTTTTTAAGCCTGCACCCTACATCCTGCAGGAGAAACTCTTCATGGCAAAAGTTCTCTTTTGCAAGTCAGTTATGTTCTATCAGGCACCTGCAGTAGTCCTGGGCTCAAGTCCATGGCAGCTCTGCCCCCTCATGCCAGCTTCCTGACCTAGAAACCTGGGGGCTCCCAGGTGTAGCTAAAGTTCATTTGTTTGACCCAGTGAAGAACAACAGTGAACCTGGTCCGCCCCTGAGAGCCAAGTTTCACAGGGGCCTTTGTAACAAAGAATTCCACCACTCTACCTGGGACCCTGAACGTCGGCACTTTGGTTTTCGTTTTGGCCCATACCATCCACTCCTGTCTCGATGGTGCCAAGCCACGTGCTGAGGCTGGCAGAGTAAAAAAAAGCTTCACCTCCCGGCCAAAACCAGCCGGGCCACCAGGTTTTGGTGAAGGAGGCCAAAGGCATGACAAACACATCCCACCCCCTCTCCTCAGCCCCCCACCCCCTACTGCACTGATGAGAAGCCCCTTCCCAGAGCAAACGTGTGGCTCGCACCTTTGGGAGAGCTGGATTCCTCAAGGTCCCTCCAAGCTTCCAAATCCCCAGGGACCAGGAGCTCAAATTCTAGACTCCACAACAGGGTGGGTAGCACAGATATCCATCCAAATCAGCCCTGAGACAGAGGAAACAGCCACCAGGAACTGACCTTCTCCCAAGCTGTGTAAGTGACACCTAGTGGCAGCAAGTAATAAAACCCCCAGGAGGAGAGATGTTTGCTGGATGTCACTGACCTGCCTAAGATGATCCGGCTTGTGAGCAGTGGCAGTGGATTTCAATGTCCAAATAGGTAAATCTGTGCTCATTCCAGCTCTTTATATTTAGGACACATTTCCTTATCCTTTTTTTTTTTTTTTTTT
>NW_006772931.1:962366-963301 GCF_000442215.2 Lipotes vexillifer | reverse complement strand
GCCTCTCACTGTTGTGGCCTCTCCCGTTGCGGAGCACAGGCTCTGGACGCGCAGGCTCAGCGGCCATGGCTCATGGGGCCAGCCGCTCCGCGGCATGTGGGATCTTCCCGGACCGGGGCACGAACCCGTGTCACCTGCATCGGCAGGCGGACTCTCAACCACCACGCCACCAGGGAAGCCCTCCTTATTCTTAATACCATGAGTGTCTAGCAATAATCCTGTGAGGTGATGGTGATTTCACAATAAAATTATACCTTCATGAAAAGAAGTCTCCTTAATTATATCACTGTTTTCTCCAAGAGATGATGTAGCAGGCAAAATTTCTATAATTGTCCCGCAAAGCTGCCCTGCTCTAATCTCCGGAACCCATGAATTTGATGGGCTATCACTTCCAGGATCATGTTATGTAATGTTATGTCACACAGCAGAAATGACCTTAAAACAGGGAGATTATCCAAGTGGGCCTGATCTGATCACAGGAGCCTTTCAAAGCAGGGGGCTTTCTCGGGCTGGTGGCAGAAGAAGAGACCAGAAGATTGGAAGCAAACGGGGGTTTTAACATACCATTGCTGGCTTGAAGATGCAAAGCGCCCCAGCTCACAGCCAACAAGGAAACAGGTTTTCAGTTCTACAGTAACAAGGACCTGGGTTCCACCAACAGCCTGAATAAGCCTGAAGAGGGATTCAACCCTCGAGCCTCCAGGTCAGAGCCCAGCTCAGTCAAAACCTTGATTCTGGCCTATGGAGCCTCGAGCAGAGGTCAAGGGTTTGACCCATGCCTGACTCCTCACCCAAGGAAACTGTGAGATAACAAGTGGGTGTTGTTTTAAATTGCTAAATTAGTGGCAACTTGCCACTCAATAATGGAAAACTAATACAGATGATTATCAAATTTTTGGATTAGACCAAAGCGGAAGCCTCAGAATTAGGACTCC
>NW_006772931.1:954822-962356 GCF_000442215.2 Lipotes vexillifer | reverse complement strand
CCACATATACACACACACACACACACACACACACACACACACACACACACAGCCCATCCTATCCTGGTACTAAATGCTACTCTGAGTTAGTTATCATATTTCCCTGCTCCCTCAGTATTTCAGTAGCCACTTCATGTTCTCTCTTTATCTTTTATCTGGATTCTTACCTGGCTTCCCTCCCCCTAGTCTTCCCACCCTTTTCTCTAATCCGAGGCAATGGTGCCAGATTCAGTTTCATAACATCATAATTCCCAACACTGTTCTCTAGAATAATGGGGACAGGAATGAAGTTTTCAACAGTCCATGGTATCAGTAATAATAATAGGAAGAGAAATAACAAAAGACAATGTGGTGGTGAGGTTTGTTTTCATAAAGCTAAATATTTTACATTTGAGGAACTTTTATTCTAACTTTTTTTGGTAAGATGCTTTTTTTCTATGAAATGATAATTATAATTTATAGTAGACCGCGGCAGAAATGGTCACAGTTCTCACCTGTTTGCTCATCCCTTTGCAGTGTGACCGGCAGCTCCTTCCAGCAAGAGGAGGACTGCATCTCTCTAGCCCTCGAATCTGAGCTCGCCATGTGCCTTGTTTTGGGCAGTGGGACTCGTGCGCTGGGGCTTCCTCTCTTGCTGCTGAGACTCTGTGACCCCATGGGAACAAGCACGAACCCGTGTCCCCTGCATCAGCAGGTGGACTCTCAACCACTGCGCCACCAGGGAAGCCCTATAGGGTCTTCTTAAAAATTTTATTTATTTATTTATTTATTTTTGGCTGCGTTGGGTCTTCCTTGTGGCGTGCAGGCTTTCTCTAGTTGCGGCGAGCGGGGGCTACTCTTCGTTGTGGTGTGCGGGCTTCTCATTGCGGTGGCTTCTCTTGTTGCGAAGCACGGGCTCTAGGTGCGCGGGCTTCAGTAGTTGTAGCACGCGGGCTCAGTAGTTGTGGCTTGTGGGCTCTAGAGTGCAGGCTCAGTAGTTGTGGCACATGGGCTTAGTTCCTCCATAGCACGTGGGATCTTCCCGGACCAGGACTCGAACCTGTGTCCCCTGCATTGGCAGGCGGATTCTTAACCACTGGGCCACCAGGGAAGCCCACCACTTTTAATTTTCTAAGTATTTAACTGGTTCAGGAAATTTTTTTTTAAGAAACCTTAAAACTATTGCCTTAACTCACAGCTCCCAATATGTCTCTGTCTTGCTCAAAAGGCTATGAAAATTGTTCCATAGAGAAAGATTTCGATGCCTACTTATATAGATATTTATCTGCTTAATAAATGACATCAGCCTAAGAATAGCAGAGGGCTGAGGGAGAAAGCTGCAGCCCAAGGGGGTGGAAGTTGTGGTTGGGGGCAGTAGGGTCAAGGTGAAAGGATCTTCTGTCAAGAGCCTAGAGAGCTGCCGAGAAGCTTAGTTAACCCAGATCTAACTTTCCTGTTGTTTTCTGGGGAAAACACCAGCTGGTCTATTAGCCCTTTGCTCTTTGAACTTCTTGGGTATGCTCCACTGTATCCCAAAGAGTCTACTTAACACTCCCATCCCTCCCCATTGTCTGCCTGCCCTTCTAGTGTGGACAACTCTCACTCTGATACTCAGCAGTTCTGGACGCTACAAGCCAGAGGTTGAGGGCCCTATATATCTTATGGAGTGACGGTGGCTTCAACAATGTGAGCCTGGATGGATCAGTCTGAGGCTGCCCTCTGGGCGAGGACCAGTGTGATTGCCACCCCCGTTAGACAGTTATCATGTAGTGATTGTAGAGTTAGCTCAGGTGCATAAACAGTATAATCTTCTAAAAGGAATAACTTAGTTGATTGCTTAACCATATTTTTCTGATGTTATTGAATCAATTTTTTTTCCCTACTGGTTGCCAATTTTACCAAATTTGTACCAAATCTGAAACAAAGATGGAATTGGTAAAAATATGGGTAAGGACTTCTGCTTTGAGCAATATGGAGAACAGGTACAGGGACTGACCTTCCTTCTGGAAACAGCTTGAATATTCTGGATAAAATATTTAAATTCTTGGACCTAAAACCTAAGTGAAGGAACTCAGAGTTAAGTGCAGCACTGCAGCTGACTTTCTCTCTCTGACGGCACTTGCTAAAGTGCATGAACTTTAACTTTGATCTTTATGACCACATAGGGTGTGGGTAAAAAGTCTAGGGATTGCTCCTAGATTTGGCGGGGGGCGGGGGGAGGGTAGTTGGAGCTCCTCTCCAACATAAAGTTGGGACTGCAAAAGGTTACACCCTTAGTGTAAGTGAATGGAAAATGACACCCACTCCTCCACACCCAGGGGAATGCCAAATAAATGGTATACTTTCAAATTTAGGCAATAAGCTGAGAAGAATCATTGCTGAAAATCTGGGCTCACAAACCAGTCCTTATGTTACTTTGGAGCTCAAATTCACACTACTTAGGTAGTCCAAAGTATTTCAGACCAAAAATATGATTCTGAGTGATCCTTGATGGGTAGTGCCCTCAGGTAGTGTTCTGGTAGAAACAGATTCCAAACCTCTCCGAAGGAATGAATCTTTGCCTTGGATTCAAAGAATAGTCACACATAAACTTCCAAGGAAAATAAGTAGTTCACAGTAAAAAAAAAACCTAACTAGCTAACTAGCTAAATAGACAAGGAAATAAGGCATCATAGGAAAGAATTAGCAGAAACAACAGACAGCAAAAATAGACCCCCAAGGATTTCAGATAAATAACCATATTTACTATGTTTAAATACGTACAAGACAAGATTGAAGATATGTTCAGGGAACCAGAAATATTAAAGGATATCCAAATGGTTTAGGCAAGAAAACAAATAAACTTCTAGAAATAAAAATATAATAATTGAAGTTAGAAATGGACAGATTTAACAACAAATTCAACACAGCTAGAAGAAAGAATTGTGAATGTATCTGAAGACATTATCTAGAATACAGCACAGACAGAGGAACAGACAAGAAACATGAAAGAGCTTAAGACACCAATAGAATAGAATGAGAAATTCTAATATACACCTAATTACAGTTCCTGAAGAATAGGATTGAGATTTTTTGACTTATTACTTGAGAATTTCCCCAACTGTGTCAATTAAATTGAATTATAAGCAGGGGAAATTCATACTATGAAAGAAATGGAAGAAGACTGACTCTCAGTGTGGTAAAAATGGGATTCCAAGATTATTGCTAGGTGTGGTAAGAGAGTACCAAACAGAAATATTGAGTATGTGGGGCTCATGCATGGTTAGATATCTTTGCCAAAGAGAGTTAGTGGTGGGAAAAACAAGAAGAAAGACCAGACAAACATTCAGAACTTGAGGGTTAAAAGAGTTGAAATCTCATGTCAACTCAAAACATTTCCTTAAGAATTGTTCTGACGGCTTCCCTGGTGGCGCAGTGGTTGAGAGTCCACCTGCCGATGCAGGGGACACGGGTTCGTGCCCCGGTCCGGTAATATCCCACATGCCGCGGAGCGGCTGGGCCCGTGAGCCATGGCCACTGGGCCTGCGCGTCCGGAGCCTGTGCTCCACAATGGGATAGGCCACGACAGTGAGAGGCCCGCGTACCGCAAAAAAGAAAAAAAAAAAAAATTGTTTGAGAAAAAAAATAAAAATAGCTAACATTTATTGAGTGGATTACTGCATGCTTGAGCTTTACAAGTATGATCTGATTTAATCTTCACAATCCCAAGAGGTAGGTCAATCATCATTTGGATGTTATGGTCTTAGGGTGTGAGGCTTTGAGAGGTCAAGTACCTTGTCCAGGCCACATTTTTAGTTATTGGTGGGACTGGGATTTAAATTCAGGCCTACTGATTCCACAGCCATACTGCTTCAGAGAAACATTTAAAAGTAATAATTTTTAAGGAAAAAATAGTATCAATGCTGGATTTGGAGTCAAAACAATTTGATTTGAACTCAGCTCTGCCATTTATAGGTGTGTTTCTTAGTAAGTTACATAACACTCAGAGTCTCAGTTTTTTCATTTGCAAATTGGGAATAATAGTATTATTTGATTCCTATGATTAGCTTGATAATTAAATATCAGGCTACATACGAATGCATAACATGCTCTATAAATAGAAGATGTTATTCCTCACTATGATCTTCTATAATGTGGGCATCTTCCAGTGGTAGATCCATTTAATATAACCAATCATATTCCAAATATTCCAAAAGTAATAGCTGAACCATTCATGTATGAAACAGACACAGAAAATTCAAGGCAAAAACTTTTAGCTAAACAGTATAATATGTGGAACACTTTTTTTTTTGTCAGAGCTAAACATTCTTCCCCATAAACTCTAGGGGCTGGGAAAATCAGTATGAGTGTGCAATAGTTAAGCCACAAACAATGTTATGGATGGAGAGAGGGTAATTTACATTCCAGAATGTACTTTATCATTTCAGGTAAGTTTACACATCATCGATTCACCATTGTCCAAGTAATGAACTTAAAAGAAAGTATTTCCTTCTCGTGACAAGTTTATGAAACATCATTATAGAAAAGAGTAAAACCTGTGGGAAATTAACTGAAGTCATATCATAGAAATCATAGAATTTAAACTGACACATTTTGTTATGCCTCTCTTTTTCAAAATAAATATCTATTAAAATACTCCAGCCAAGAGAAGAGTACTCATGTACGATTGGAGATATTAACTTGAGATGCATTCAGCATCTCCCCAGGGATGTTTCTGTCCTTTGGGACACCATCATGTTTGCCCATCCAGATTTAATCTCTTGGGAAAATGAAAACTCTGGCCTTTGTTTTTCTTATATAGTTTTTGTTCTAATTGGATACAGTCCAGTGTATTGTTCTTCCCTCCTTTGGCACCTATGCTGGAAGAGAAAAAACATCATGTTCACATGCCTACATCCAGGTTTTCTCAAGCTATGACCCATATGCTGTTTAATGCCCTATTTTGGCTAAATTAGCTCTCCCATGACATGCCGTTTCAAGCTTTTCATGCTTCATAATCAAAGATGCGATGGACTGGAAAAAGGGACTTTGAGAGATCCTGCTTCACAGTATGTGGCCTTTTAGCTATTGTTTTTACTAAAAAAGGTGTGAGGTACCACAACGGATGATAAGGGATTGTTACTGTTTCATATTTTAAGCCAACAAAGATTGTGTCAATGAGGCAAACACAAAAAAGTCTTCAAAACATCTTTCAACCACTTGTACTCTGTAATCCTTCCAAACAGATGTAAAGAAGCATCCATAAAATCAAATAACTTTCACAACTGAAGATGAGCCTTTCTTCTTGGAAAACTAGTTCTCTTAGTTTCTTTCAAAATTACAGGCCTTTTTTGGATCCATGACCTATTCATCTTTGGATTCCTAGGACCAAACATCATACCTGGCGTGTTTGGTGAGTATTTGTTGGGTGAATGAATGAATATATCAGGTCAAGAAATGACAAGGTATTTAATTGTTTGATTAGATGCAAAATGGAATTTTTTTTACTGAGATATCAAATATTTATGTGGTTCAGGAAGATACTGGCTCAAGAGACAGCAAGTGGAGGAGAAATAGGGAGCTTGGAAGGAGAGGAAAGGAAAGCAGGTCCTGCTGGAAGTCAAAGAGTCAAAGGCTCTTTAGGTTCTTTCTTTTCTTTTCTTTCCTTTTTTTTTTTGCAGTACGCGGGCCTCTCACTGCTGTGGCCTCTCCCGTTGCAGAGCACAGGCTCCGGACGCGCAGGCCCAGCGGCCATGGCTCACGGGCCCAGCCGCTCCGCGGCATGTGGGATCTTCCCGGACCGGGGCACGAACCCGCGTCCCCTGCATTGGCAGGCGGACTCTCAACCACCGCGCCACCAGGGAAGCCCTCTTTAGGTTCTTTAACGGGTCCCCACACACGCAACCCATTAAAAATCCCAAACTGGCATCTGCCCATTGTCACCACAGAGTAAAGGCAGAGAGACAGCTAAGCAGAAATCACATCAGGGAACGGCAATGGAACCAGGGTGGCTGGAAGATGGCAGGAAATGAAACTCCAAGGAAAGATTTGGAGCTTCATGTAGAGAGCCTGCAATGCCAGAAAAACAGTTTTAGATTTTTTTTTATTTCTGTGGGCAATGAAGAACCATCGATATTTTTTTAATAGGATATTAGACATGCATTGCTCCACAACACGTGATGGTCAAGTAATACCACACTTTTAAATTTTCTCCAATAAATCAGAGCTGGTACCAGCTCATTCAAGAACCCCTGGTGGCTTTGACAGCTCCAACAAGGTCTGCCAGACTTCTAGTTCTTGAGCTGAGCAGGGTTAAGTCCTCACCACTAACCCTTATTTTTCTTAAGTGAAGTGAAATTCACATGTATAAAATCAACCGTTTGAAAGTGAACAAGTCCCATTAAGTCCTCTGACCCCATCCCCGTCCCACATGCTGCTTTTGAGCTCAGAGCCTCTTTGCTGTCTGAAGTTGCTCCTCCATGTGGAGGTCAAGCCTCATCCGCTCCCCTTTCTGCCTCAAATGGGGTTGTATTTTGAAGTGAAGTGCCCCACAGGAACTCCATTCCCTTTGCTTGAAGCTGACCTCAGATTCCCCCTGCTCAGACTCCCAAGGTCAAAGCTCCATGGACCCAAACCCCATTCCCTCTGAGGTTCTACCTCACAGGATGGATCCAAGCACACGGGCATCCACCTCTCCCAGAACCTGCAACTCTGTCCCCTTCCTGCCCAAGGGGATCAACAGAGCCACTTTCCACTGATTCCCACCCCACCTTCCACCTGAACCAAAAAATTAATTCCATCCCTTTTTGACAGCTCATCAGGACGAAGGCCAGCCTTTAGGACCCCCACCCCTCAAAAAACACCCCATCTTTAGTTCTGAGAAAGCAGCCAATTGCTCTTGATAAATCTTAACCTTCCTTGTGAATTAATTCATCCTCCTCAACCCATGAAAAGAGCAGACAGCAAGACTCCTTGTCATATTAGAAACAGACACGCAGACATACACAGGAGCCTCCATTGTTCAAGCCTTTGATGAGGCTTTGCTCTATCAGTTTCATGTAAAAGTTTCAGATCATTTCTCGAGGGCATTTTGGTAGGGATAGGACATGGACAACACAGGTATTTGTGGGATAATGAAAGCTTCATTAGAGGAGGGTACACAGTGGGGAAGATGGTGACCCCAACTAGCCACTCGGTAGGTACTGAGTGTGTGCCACTGGCGGGTCCATGTACGTCGAAAGCTGTTGAATGCCTGAGGTAAAAAATGGAGGATGTAGCCCTTGGTGTATTTTATACATTCCATAAATACGAAATAATAAGATCACATGGAAAGGCAAAAGAAACCTCAGTGGTTTATTCCAGGAGGCTATACCAAGCGCCTCTTTTTTACATTTCTGATTAGAAAGCTAAGAGAAAACCAAGAATTTAAATAAAGTGTTCAGTTTCTTATTTCACAGATGGCATCTCACATTGTCTTCTAGTTCACCTTGAATTTGCATGCTCTCCGGGGAACCATCAGCCTCAATCTGGAGGCTGACATCAGTTTCTCAGTTGTAGGTACACTGAAATGTCTGTG
>NW_006772931.1:858363-954812 GCF_000442215.2 Lipotes vexillifer | reverse complement strand
TTTCCCTCAAATGGGACCATTAGGGCAGTTTCAGGGAATACTGGATTCATTCCACCATCAAAAATTACTTGATATAATTACTTAAAACTTAGCACTTTACCAATTAAGCATGTAATTGGAAAAACAAAAATCAGACTTGGAGCTTTCAAGAGGCACCTCATACAGTCATGGAGAAAATGTTCCCTTCTGAGGGGGATAGATTAGTAAGTACCTGGCAGGGGAGGTAACTTCTGAGTCTGCCCTGGGAACGTAGCCCAGAATAGTCTTGTAGGCATTCTCTAAATTCAATACCTGTTTGTTCAGGTGCCCTCTTTTACCATGTGTATCCTACCTGGCCTTAGTGATCTTTTCTAGTGGCTCAAAGAGCAACAAATCAGCCCTTTGTCTTCACTCACCCTAACCTTCTCCTACGTTTATTATCTTTACAACATTTTTTTCAGAGTTAGAACATTCTGAATGGGTCAGAGGTGGAGCAAGAATCCACAGGTTAAAGAAGCTCTTGTGTAGATGCCCAAAACCCTGGAAAATGATTCGTGAATTTTATCATTCTTAATTTTTAAATTAGGACATTCGTTCCTTACCCTGCAGTACAATACCTTTTATCTAAACACTCCATAACCAGGTCTCAGTTTCATTAAAGTCATTTGGTCACCTTGCATAGTGATATTTCTTTTGTTAATTTCTTACTATAGCCTAAATATATTAACACACAGTTCTGTATACTACATACAAAATTCCTTTTATTATCACTGAGGACAGGTAGGTATTTCTTGGACGTGTTGAATTATAAGCAGATTCTGGTATATCTGATAGTCTGTAAGATCTAAATTTTGATATGTCAATGAGAGCTAAAAAATATTAAAAATCGGGGCTTCCCTGGTGGCGCAGTGGTTGAGAGTCCGCCTGCCGACGCGGGGGACACGGGTCCGTGCCCTGGTCTGGGAGGATCCCGCATGCCGCGGAGCGGCTGGACCCGTGAGCTGTGGCCGCTGAACCTGCAGGTCCGGAGCCTGTGCTCCGCAACGGGAGAAGCCGCAACGGTGAAAGGGCTGCGCACCGCAAAAAAAAAAAGAAAAAAAAAAATGAAAAATCGCTTTTCTTTCTTAAACGGGAAAAAAGCCGCAACGGTGAAAGGGCTGCGCACCGCAAAAAAAAAAAGAAAAAAAAAAATGAAAAATCGCTTTTCTTTCTTAAACTAATAAACAAACTTGGCTTTGGATGTCAGAAAGCTAAATAACAATTCCTTCTTTCACTTCGTATTTCTGCTGCAACCCTCTCTAAGCACATCCTCGCACAATAGGGCAGTTTTGAACATAAGGAAATGTAAAAGAGGAAAACACCTGAATAAATATGATACTTGTTACACATGCAGGTGATTTGCAGATTGCTCCCTTCCGCTCTTCTACTTCCGCATTTATTGAGTATCTACTACATGTCAGGTCCTGGGCTTTGTGCCAGGGACACAAGACCTGGTTTGTGTCCTCACTGAGTCATAGACTAGACCTGTACTATCCAATATGGTACCCAATAGTCCCACGTGTCTACTGAGCACTTGAGATGTGCTGTGTAAAACACACATCAGATTTCAAAGACTTAGGAGAAAAAAAGAATGTAAAATATCTCAAGAGTAATTTTTATATTGACCACATGTTCCCATGGTAACATACTGGACGTATTGTGTTAAATAGAAAATGTTATTAAAATCAATTTGCCCTCTTCCTTTTCCTTTTTTATTATGACTATTAGAAAACTGAAAATTGTATATGTGATTTGGGTAATGTGGTAAGTGCAGGCATAGAGGCAGCCACTGGGAGCCACTTGGGAGGAGAGAGAGGAGTTCCCATCTCAGCCTGTGGGGGGCAGGTATGCGGTGGGTGGTGTGTTGCTTAATAAACACCCACTTGGGGGGGGTACACGTGAGCTAAGTCTGGAGGGATGGCTAGGAGCTAACTGCGTGAAGGGAATGAGGACAAAGAAGGCCATTCAGTTAGGGCGATGCATGTGATTTCCATGGCTCAGGACTTGACATGTAATAGGTTTTCAATCAATGAAAGCTTTTACAGACACGGACAGGAGATGTGACAAGGAAAATGAAGGGAGCTGAAATCAACTGGAGTCACTGGAATAAAAATGAGGGGGCAAGACGTGGCAAAAGGAGACTGGAGAGGTGGAGGACCCAGACCATAAGTGGCTCTTCACCAAGAGTGAGGGAGTTTAGGTTCCATTCTGTAGGTGGTAGATATATGTGAAGGGTTTTAAGATGGTAAGATTTTCACATCAGGGAACACAGCTAGTGAATGATGGATTAACGGGGACAAGAAGGTAGACAGGGAGATGAGTTAAAAGACTGTTGCAAAAGATCAGGTAAGGAATGCTGAGGACTTGACGCAGGCCAGTAGTAGTCGGGGTGCAGAGTCGATGAATAGTCACGAGGTAACTGAAAGCCGCTGATTACATTTGGGGTGAGGGAGAGAGATGACTAAGGACTACTCCCTGAGTTCTAGTTTGGGCGATCAGGTGAATAGTGAGGTCACCAACTGAGAGAGGGTGCCAGGAGATAAACCGGTGTAGATGGGAAGCTGGGTTCAATTTTGAGCTTGTTGTCTTTGAGACGATAAGACTCTAGGAATCTGTGTCTCGCAGGCAATCAGATAAACAGTATTGGGACTGTAAAGACAGCTGTGCTGGGCTCTCCTTTGGGGATTCATCTGTGACATAGAATAGGACAGGAGCAGATGTGACTTGCTTATTATTTACAAGAGAAGAGTAAGAATTCACATACATTATGTTACATCACAACACAATTCTCTACAGAGCCTCTGAATCGGATCTCTTCTCAACAGAAGACCTCTTAAGGTCTATCAATAGACCATACCTTGAAAATGGATGCTTCAGGGAAACAGGGGGCCGAGGGAGGGTTTTCTCATTTACTTATTTTATTTTATTTTTATTTATTTATTTTTTTTGTGGTTCGCGGGCCGCTCACTGTTGTGGCCTCTCCCGTTGCGGAGCACAGGCTCCGGACGCGCAGGCTCAGCGGCCATGGCTCACGGGCCCAGCCGCTCCGCGGCATGTGGGATCCCCCCGGACCGGGGCACGAACCCACGTCCCCTGCATCGGCAGGCGGACTCTCAACCGCTGCGCCACCAGGGAAGCCCTCATTTACTTATTTTAAATAAGGGAAGTGGGAGCACACTCATGGGTGTTGGGAAGAAACAGAAAGCAGCATCAGGAGATTCAGAAGAGCAAGAGGATGATGAGAAGCTAAGTCCTGACAGATTTAGGGGAACAAGTTTGAAACCTAGAACATGACAAGGGGCACATTATGCTCTGAAATTAGGGAAAATTAGGTAAGCAATGGTGTGCTCCCCACAAAGGGCGTGAAGAAATGTCATAGCTATAGGAATCAGGGAAATTAAAAATTTTGTGTTGGTTATAACTGAGTTTATAATAAGCTTTAATAATAAATTAAGTTGGACGATACATCTTCTGGTGAGATTATAGGAAAATACGTACTCTCATGTTACTGGCAGACCATGTTACTGACAACTTCAATCCAAATTACAAATACATGTAATTCCACTTTTGGATATTGGTTCTGCAGATATACTGGCTTATATTTGGAATAATATATATACCAGGTTATTCATTGCAGCACTGTTTGTCATAACGAAATGTTGGGAACAACATAAATGTCCATCAGTAGGGTAGTAGGTAAGTAAACAATAGAACATGTATAGGGACTTCCCTGGTGGCGCAGTGGTTAAGAATCCGCCTGCCAGTGCAGAGAACATGGGTTCGGTCCCTGGTCTGGGAAGATCCCACATGCCATGCCATGGAGCAACTAAGTCACAACTACTAAGCCTGTGCTCTGGAGCCCGCAAGCCACAACTACTGAAGCCCACAGGCCTAGAGCCCATGCTCCGCAACAAGAGAAGCCACTGCAATGAAAAGCCTGCGCACTGCAACAAAGAGTAGCCCCGCTCGCTACCCGCACGCAGCGACTAAGACCCAACGCAGCCAAAAATAAATAAATTAATAAATTTTAAAAAATAGTGTATGTATCAAGGAAATACACGTATCTTTAAGAAATAGCAAAGACCTTCTCTATTACTGACATGGAAAAATCTCTAAGATATATTAAGTGTAAAAAAGTGAGTTGCAAAACAATTTTTATCATATGCTACCTTTTGTGTAAAAGAGAGGTAATCTATATTCCTATTTATTTACAGATGGATAAAGAAAACAATAATTGTGGTAACTTGAGGGGGCAGGGGAGGATGGGAAACTGGATGGATAGGGTATAGGGAAAGGAGGAAGGCTTTCACTGTATAGTTTTTACACTTCTTATGTTTTATATCATGTGAATATCTATTATATTAAAAAATATATACTCAAAAAATAACTTAAGCACTAAAAGAAAAAAATCAAGCATATTTAAGATAGGGAGCTACCCTCACAACTCTTGGTCATATATAGACTAGCTTCAACCTAATTCTGTGCGTAGACCATTGTTTATTCTTTTGCACATTAACCTTGTAACGTTCCCCCCACCCCCAAATTTGCCTAAAGGTGTTCTATAGTCTTTTCTTTTTTTTGCCGCACCACGTGGCTTGTGGGATCTTAGTTCCCTGACCAGGGACTGAACACGGGCCCTCGGCAGTGAAAGCGTGGAGTCCTAGCCACTAAACTGCCAGGCAATTCCCTATATTCTTTTCTTATCATTTATTACTATTTCAAAGAAAAGATAATTCCTTTTTTTGTTTTTGGCCAGGAAGTTTAAAAGGAAAACAGCTTAAAAAATATTCTGAACCCACATCCCAAATGATACTAATGAAAAATAAAAACAGAGACAGATAAAGATACTCATGTACTTGCAAAGTGACCTCTTTGGGGAGCAAGAATTTCAGAAGCAGATATACAGAAGCAGCTCAAATCTGTGCATTCTATGGTAGGAAGGCTAGAAGCCCAGAATGAACCAAAGTTAAGGGTATAAAGGAACAATGTGTTGAGCTAAAGATGTCTGTTTTCAGATACATCCAAAGCCAGCGTCTGGGTCGCAACTTATGAATATGCACTGAATGAAGGAGGGGTGGATTCAGGACTGGGGTCAGAGTACTGAATTACTCGAGTATTTTGTGTCTATCTTCTTAATCAGTCAGCCTTATTTTTAAATTACATGAGTTAGAGGGAATAAAAGCCTAGTATAAGTAAGAGATAGTAAGAGAGGGCCCAGCCACTCTGAGTTCCAGTCCTCAAACCCAAATAAATCATAAATGAGCATCCTGAAAAAGCTGTAGATGTGACCATGAAACTGCTGTTATTAGTCTTGGAAAAATTACAACAAAACAAAGAAGTAGAAGATTCCAAAGAAAGGGGAGAAGCCTATTCCAGAAACTGCAAAGCTATAACATGGATTTTATGTTCAAATCCAAGAGCAAATTATAACACAAGTAGTTTTTCAGTACTCTGAACAGAAATCAGTAATCATTACGAACTAATAGTTGTTCATGAAATTAACCTCTTCTCATATTGGTAGATTAAAAGATCACAGAAATGTAGCAAGGAAGTTTGCAAAATTTTTCATTAAACTTTCACAGATAATCCAGAAGAATACAGGCCTGATACCATACTTGGGGGATTCATAATCCTACAAATGAGTGTCTATTTATGTGCCTCACACATAGAAGATTCTCGGTAAACACCGACTTATTGAATGAATGTATGAATGGTTAGTCTTTACTAGTTACCACTCCCCAAGGCAGTTCATTCCCTTTCCTATGTTCTTAGAGCACTGAGTTCACAGATATATCACACGTCATATTGTAATTATTTTTTATGTGTGTGTCACTCCCACTAGCACATCATAAAATCCTCCAGCCAGAATCTTATTCATCTTTTGTCCGCAGGGCCCAGCATTATGCCTGAAATAGCATAATTAGCAAACATAATTAGTGCTTGTAAACAAACCGAACAAAAAACCTAGAATAGACATACCCAAAGCTCAGAAAGGTTGGGAATGAAAGTACTAAACTCTCTTTATAAACAATAACATGATAGGACTACCCTTCAAAAGGAAATATAATCTTGACCTGGATGAATAAAGAGTCCATCTGTCATTCCAGCAGCGCTCAGACCACATCGGAGGTGTCGGCACCATATTTTAAAAGGAAACTTGATAAACTGAGGCTCACAGTATTGAAAAGTATCAAAACAAGCTCCTATGAAAAGTGACTTGAGGGACTTCCCTGGTGGCACAGTGGTTAAGAGTCTGCCTGCCAGTGCAGGGGACGCGGGTTCGAGCCTTGGTCCGGGAGGATCCCACATGCCGCGGAGCAACTAAGCCCATGCGCCACAACTGCTGAGCCTGTGCTCTGGAGCCCACGAGCCACACCTACTGAAGCCCATGCGCCTGGAGCCTGTGCTCTGCAACAAGAGAAGCCGCGGCAATAAGAGGCCCGCACACCGCAATGAAGAGTAGCCCCCGCTCACCGCAACTAGAGAAAGCCTGCACACAGCAACGAAGACCCAATGCAGCCAAAAAAAAAAAAGAATTACTTAAAAACTGGGAGATATTTAGGTTGAGAAGAGAAACTCAAAAGAAACATGACCAGTTTCTTCAAGTATTTACAAAGGAGCTGTCATAACGAAGAAAGACTGGATTTACTTCATGTGTCTTCAGAGCCTGGAACCAGGTAGACGGTACAGGAGGGTGAATTTGGTTATGTCACAAGGACTAGGTTCTAGCAATTAGAGTTGTTCATTAATGCAATAGACTGATTTTTTAAAAGTATGAAAATCCTTGTAACTGAAAATTTCCAGAAGAGGTCAAAGAACCATTTAAGAATCCAACAGGTTGTTAAATATTGGGGGTAGTACATAGGGTATTCTTGGGTTGGAAGAAAAAACAGCTGAGGCCACCGCCCAGCTTCCTTCTAATGCATGATTCTATTATTATCTTCCGTTTACATACTTCACATTTCTGTATAATTTTCATTATAGGCACTGTGTTTTCTGTCTTAAAATTCTTTCCCACTTTTACTTTGGTTAAGCTGTCTGAATCTAACTACTGTTATACTGTGGAACTATCAATAAACACGTTAATCATTACTTCCTTTCATCGGTAGGTACTGGTTTTCTTAAATGTAAGCGCTCCCCCCTTTTCCAGTTAAACTACATAGGTAAAGTGGTCGTCTTCTTTTCAGAAAAATATGGTATTTAATTGCCATCTTTCATCACACCTTCATCCAGGTTTCTTTTTCTGCTTTTTCTCTTCACAAACTCACATCCTTGATTTCTAGCTACACTCTAAACGAATCTCACATCTCCAGAGTATGCCTCAAAATTAGGCATTCAAATACCTCTAGAGTAAGCCATTAAGAATATAAATAAACATTTGAATAAACCAACTGTAAATATAATTGGTCGACTGTTACATTTTTATCTCTAATTTTTGTTATGTCTTTTCTAGTAAGTACAATGTCTCAGAGAGAACTTTTCTTTGTGGAGCGGTTTCCAAATGTAGCTTACTTCTCAGTATTTTCCATACAATGTCCATTTGATAAAAGAGAAATAAATATAAGTACCATTTTATGAAGAAACTGGATGGGGGACAGAGAAGTAAGTGACTAGATATACTTCAGTGAATAACTACAGTACAAAGTATAAGAAATTGTTCAATCATATGGAAACAAGTAAAGAGTTATGATTGGAATATCATTTACTGGCTGATAGTGTTTGAGGAACACAACAGAGCAAAGAGCTGCCTTCTGTGTGGATCTCACGACACCGTGTTGAGCTTTACTGGAGAAGTGTTCACAATACTGTGATCATTACTAAGGAATGCATTCTCCATCCACTTTGCAACCTCAGTCTGAGCCTTTGTAGGGCTTGGAACATTGGAGATGCTTAATGTTTGTTGAATGAATACATGGATGAATAAATGGACCTAGTTGCAGGGCAGCAGCATGGTGGGAAGGTTGAAATATCAGCAGTAGATGCCCTGGTAGTTGAACTAGATTAGAGGAGTGAAAACGTTAATGTCAGCACTGAACTAATGCAAAGACCTGGAGGAATGAATCTCAGGGGAACAGAATGGTTTCCAGGGAACAGTGGGGCAGGCCACTCAATCCCGTGTAAGTCAACGAGGTGAAGAGAGTGCGTCTATGAAATCAAGGCAGCAGATGTGTGCCAGACTTCCACAGCTGGCTCACCTGTACTAAAGGAAACAGTTAAAATCAGTTATATTTGGAAAGGATCTGCTGTGTACATGCTCCGTGGAGATGGAAAAGAACTCCCAAGGTCATCACTCTGACCTCAGCAGAACTCCAGACAGAGGCAACCATGGACCACAGGGTCTGTGTCTTGCCCTGTATCCTAAGATGGCACTTTGAAGCAGAACTGGGATTGGAATCCAGATTTCCTGTCCCTCGGTCTGGATGTCACTTCAATTCTTTTCCCCATACTCCAAAAAAGAACCCCATTTACAACTCCCGTGTGACAAGGGACCTTAAAGAGCTCACGTTCCCCCCAGGCTCTCAGGACTGATAGACTTCTACCTCAAGATTTCTTTAAAACTCCCAGAATCATCTGCCAGGGTTCTCCCACCACACTGCCCTTTTAACAGGCCCTTCGTTTTCCATCATAATCAGTTTTCCTAAGCTTATGTTCATCCCTGCAAGTGATATAATATGTATTTCAAACCATTTTATAACAGGGAGTTATAAAACCAGTCATGGTTTGAAACTGAGTGCAAACCTTGTGCTGGGAATAGGGAGCTGGCGGAGGTGTGGCCGGTGGTCCTGAGGCTCCATACATGTAAATGGTACACTATGCAACTCCCGTGCTGGGTGGGGTGGGGTGTACGGAGCTGATGCTGACAGTCCTGGGACTGGGCCTCGGTGCGTGGTTCCGGGCAGTGAAGCCCAAGGAATGCGTTATCTCCACCCATCTCACAAGAACACATTTAATCAGGAAGGATTTTAAATTACTCAGTGTTAGTTCTCAGTTTGGCTAAGAACCCACGGTTTACCTTAAGTTTACTGGCCTTTAAGAGAACAAATGGAGATTGTAGAAAGCATTAGAGGCCTTGGAAAACATAGGTGTTAACTTGGCTAGGGGAGGGATTCATATGCCAGGTTTTCTCAAAGGAAAAATGACTCCGTCGGAACAGAATGTTTCGGGTGAAACTTTACTTAACTGGGATTTCTGGTTTTATCCTTCCAGGAATCAGCCAGGATTCATCTCCTTCAACCTATGAAGTAAGCTACTTTATAATTAAAAACTTGGCAGTGGTCTTGACTAAGGAGTGGATAAGGGCAAAAGAAGCTTTGTTAAAGAAAAAGATTATAAAATACCCATTGTTAAGGAAAAGAATGCAAACATTTGAGGTAATTTGCTCAAACCAACATATTCATTTTTTAAACAAATCATTTTACGTTATGACCATACATGTCTTTTTAAGAAAATATCTATGGTCACTTCTAGAAAGTACTCTTAACAATGGAAATGAAATTTGTTTTGACAATAAAATTGCTATAAAATATTTTATGCCGTTATTATGCTAACATTTATTAGTTCATCTTATTGAGAAAACACTTCTGTCAAGTCCTAAATTCTTGTCGTCTCATGTTACATACAGTTCATAACAATCACAGAATCTTACAGTTAGAAGGTAACTGAGGAAACAGGCCTGGGAGACTCGCTCTTCTAGATGAGGGTTCTAGATAAGGGGCCTAATACACACTGATGCAAAACATGGTACATAATTATTCACAGTTCCATCAAAATATTAACACGAGATATGAAAGAATTATTACAGGAGAATGACTGGGCCATGAAAATGAAGTTAGAACTTCTGCTTTCTGCAGCATTGTGGAGAACATCACCAGAAAACACTCCTGTTAAAATCACTCAGATGTGCTTGCTAAAGTACAATATGCAATTGTTAACATGCGTGGCTAAGTTTGTAAGAGAGAAGGGGCAATTTCAGGGTTCCTAAAATGCCCCAGGAACTGATAACCAGTGAGACGTGAGGTGACAAGACAGTGGCTCTGGGACACAGTAGCAAGGAAGCAGTGGCTGGTCTTGGGAACCTAGGAGCTTGGTCAGTGTGGAGTCAGGAAATCAGAGTTGGGGCTCATGGCAAGACATAATTTTGAGGAGATACATAAATATATAGTAGCACTACTAAGACATTTCATAGAAATTAAGTTTACCAATGTCAGGAAACAATGGTTATTTCTTTCGAGGGAGAAATGGGGAAGAGACAGAGATGGAGATTTAGCTGTATCTGCAAAGTTTAATTTCTTACATTATCAGCATCTGTTTTATTTTGAGGGTGGGTGCATAGGTATTTGATATTGTATTTTTTAATTCTTTTTTTTGAAGCGCTTCATAATTATTTTTTTAATTTAAAGGAAAAGCTCTAAAGCTATATAAACCACAAATAAAATGAAGGAAAGATATGTTATGAGATAAAGGAAAAGCACATCCATTCTTGGGAGAGTCAAGGAAGCTGGTGTCCTGATCTGATGATGAAGAGCTTGGGGGCCCACTTGCCAGTCGGAAGGTATTTTCATAGTCAACTTTCAGACTTTATAAGGTTGGAGGTGCTCTTTAAATGACGGAAGAGTGCTTGGAAAATCAGAAAGAAATGCTTGGCGGGGTCAATGCTGACAGCAATCCATGAGTATGAAAGGACAGGAGAATAAGGAGTCTGAGCAGATCAGCACAGGAATTGCAGACAGTGTTGTTGTTACTGTTGTTTACTTAGTTTTTTTTGTTTTTAAGAGTCCTCAACCAGCATCTGCGATATGTAACATTATTATTTTACTGAAGTGTGTGTGCGCGCGCGTGCACACACACACACACACACACACACACACACACACACACACACCCCTAAATGGAGTACACTATACCTAAAAAAAGGGACAAATGAGGATTCTGGGCTTCTCACCAAACTGTAATTTCTATTTTATGCCAAATTAGTCTTCTAAAAAGATTTCTAGGAAGCACGCTGGAGGCCAAATAAGACTTTCAAAATAAACTTCATGTGTTCTAAAAAATGGCAAGATCTACTTAAAGACAATCCTTCAAAATCCCTATATTATAAAATCTGTTTCCTATTTATGTGAGTTATAACATACTTGGGGTAAAAAAGAAAAAAAATGAGATTACCCATAGAAGGGGATAAAATGTCAACAAGTGGGAAATAACTAATCAGTTTTGTAAGGATCAGAAATGCTGATTCTGGGACTTCCCTGGAGGTCCAGTGGTTAAGACTCCATGCTTCCACAGTAGGGGGAACAGGTTCGATCCCTGGTCGGGGACCTAAGATCCTGTACGCTGTGCGGCGAGGCCTAAATAAATATATAAATAAATGGAAACGCTGGTTCTTTCCCTTTCTATTACATTTCTGGCGAGTTCCTGCCACACATTATACCTATTTTTCTGCAGCTTTCTTACTTTTACGTGAAGTTATGTTTCCTGCATACTTCTCTCCCACCTATTTACCTCTTACTTGAGACACTGTTCTGCTATAGGCAATCTTTGGATCTCCCCCTCTCCCTGTGATTACCTCCTGCTTACTATAATTATTACACACCCAAGCAGCATGTAAATCACCAGGCCAGGTAAATCATTGTCCTCATTTTACATGAGGAAATGGAAGCTCTGAGAGGTTAAGTCACTTGTCCAAGGCCAGTTAGTTCATCAGTGATAGATACAAGTCTCAAACCCCACTCTTTCTGATTCTAAAGCATTTGCTGTCTGCCCCACCTATGGCTTCACTTAAACAAATATTTAATTAGCATCTCTTACGTGCCAAGTATTGTGCTAAATGCTTGATATACGGTGTTGCACACAAACTACAAAAACAGAAATGACCCCTATCTTCATACAGACAACAGTCTCCTCTCTGAAATGTTTCAAGAAATCTAGCTCTACAGTGGCTCTGGAGCCACCTGGGCCAGGAGGCGGACATCAGTGACGCTAGCTGGCAGGGTTTTATTTTTTGTTTTAAATTTCTGAGATTTTCAGCATAAAGTCCCCAGGGACCACCAAAAAGATACAGGCATATTTTGCAGTCTGGGCTACCCCTCTCTTCCACATAGACATCTCATGTGTACACGGTCCCTTTTTGACAATTTCCCCCGACCTTCATTTGCAGCCATGATGGATGCCAGTTTTCACCAGATTTTACTCTGTATTGTATCAATAATATGGCACAGACTATGGGTTCTTCCACGACTGTACTCTGCGTTGTTGGATCTGGGGCACTTCCCCACCAGGGCAGACTGAGTGTAAAAGGCTCAACAAATCTAAAGCTGAAATCTGTCTGCATGGTGGGATCTTGGTCATTTAACTCTCCTGTGTCTCGATTTTCTCACTCATAGAATGGGGACAATAAGATATGTGACTCATAGAGTTGTTAAAAGGATTAGATGAGAGAATGCCTCTAAAAAGCTCAACACCATACTGGGCACATAGAAGAAACTTGGTAAGAGTTATTTATAATTCTTGTCAATATTTCATTTACGGACCAGGATGAAATCAATCATTCATTTGTCCACTTATTCATTCAACACATGTTTGTTGAGTCCCCCCAGATACCAGGCAGTATTCTAGGTATTCTTAATAAAAGGACAAGGTTGACAGTTTTTATCTTTAAGAAGCTCACTATCAAATGGGGAAGAGAAACAAGTGACTAGAATGTTAAAACCAAGGTTTGCAGAGGGCTCTTGGGAGTGCTTAGAAAGGGACCCAACCTAGCATGGATGTTAAGCTTCCCAGAAGGGCTCATGCCCAAGCAGAGTTCTGAAGGAGCCTGGAAATGGGACATTGGTGGAGTCTATTTCAGCCAGTGGGGAGGGACAGTGTGAAGGTGAGGGATGGTGCATGAATGCTGGGTCGGAGTTGCACATGGTGAGGAAAATGGTGTAACTGCTTTGGGTTCAGTGTGCCTGGAGTGCAGAGGTGAGTCTGGAAAGTTGGCAGTTATCCAGATGGGCACCTGCCTCATGACATCAGGCCTTTGTGAGGCAACCTTATCACCTGAGCCAGGCTTTTCAAAAGATAAGGCTTTAAGAGGCAAAACTGTTCTCTGTGTCTGTGAGTGTCCATGTATCATCTCTGAGAAATGCAGCCCTATGATCTGCCTGAGTCAAGTCTCTGAATAACAATCACGTGTGAAAATAGATAAAGACATCACTCACTGAACAATTGTGACTTTCCAGCATCAGGACTTTGCTAAAGAAAAATATCTCTAAGTGCATAACAATGAGTTATGATAAGAATTCCATCAGTGTTTCATCATTTTCAGCACCCAAAAAATGTGGTCATTATTTTCTCTATGGGAGGTGACATATGATGACATATTTGGCTATTTCACTAGATAAGGAATGAGATGCAGGAAATGTACCACAGCTATAGGATGAGCAGAAACGAATTAGCTGCTGCTACTTGATATTTTTATAGCTTTTATTTTTCTTGAAAATACTTCAAAACATATGATTAATAAAATGCAGGGTTCTGGAAAATTCCATTTCTTGGTGGTGTGGGAAAGGGGAGTATGACTTAAAGGAAAGAACCCAGGGGTACAGCTGCAATAACTGCTTACGTCATTCCCCAGCTAGAAGCCTGGATCATCGCAATTTCTCAGATTTCATATTTTACAAGCCAATAGATTTTTCTCCTATCAGAATGGAATATCTGGATATACAGTGATCATCTTTTAAAATCTGACATATAGATCTTAACGACAGCATTATTTCCCAAGGGTTAAACACACTATTTTGAGTATTCCACAATATTTCAAGAAGAGGTTTTTAAATTGTCCTTTTTTTATCTTTTATAAGTTACTACATTATGATTTGTTAAGCTAGACATAGCCCATACAAAATAGTAGTCGCATGAAAACCAACATTCTCTAGTAGTGATAGCACTTTGAATCCTGGCCTATAGAAACATAATTTATAAAAAGGTCAGTACCCTGAGGGGGGAAAAAAGGACTAGTTGAAATTCCTTTTTCTATTTTCCTTTCATAATCTCTAAACATAACATTTAAACTGTCATCATGAATGCACATATCTATTTACATGGCTGTAAATCTGTCAAATTAGAGCCATTTGGAGAGATTCTCACAGAATTTTTTAAAAGCCTCAGAGTTGATAACAAAGTATTGGCTCAAGAGCCAGGAGACAGAAGTTATTTTTATCACTTTGCTCCAAATTTACTGAAATACCTGGAACGAACCAGTGTGCTAAAAGTGACCTTGCTTCCTGCCTAATTTTACGGGAATATTCTGGGAATCAGAAAATAATTTTAGGACACGTAGGACAGCTTGTTTGAGAAAGATAAACATTAATGCAAACATGTCCTTATAAAGAATCTGTCTAATGTGTATTACTGCTGAAGAGTAGGAGTTTAAAAAAAAACCCAACAAACTCAGAGATTTAAAAGATTGGCTTGCACTTTTTCCTATTCTACATTTTAGTTAGCAGCGCCACCATCCACAAACTGCAAAATCTAGTAATGTTAGTTAGAGGTAGGGGGATGGGAAAAAAAGAAACTAACTCTTATTAGTTGCCTACAATATACTACACTTACATGTGTTATCTCTTTTAATCTTCACAACCATCCTACTTAATATATGAGAAAATGAGCTTAGAATGGCTAAGAAACATGCTTAAAATCAGAACTACTGGGACCTACTTGTCTGTTTCTTGATTCCATATTTCCTCTGTCTTCACATCCCTGGAGCGTGCTTCCAAAAGGCCACTGAGCCTTAGAACTGTACCTCCTCAATATCTCTTGAACGCATGCCTCTGTCTTAGTTCAGGCTCTTATCATTTCTCACCTAGTCTAATACACAGGTTTCCAATGGTTTCTCTGGCTCTGAAGTTTATTTTCTCTTGTACAAGTATGTGTAATCTTAAGAGTTATTTTTTTCAGGAACACAAAGCTGTTTATGTCATTCTTATTGTATGTCTTTGTTTCTCCCTGGATCATGAGTTACTTATTAATAAGGGTGACATCAGCAAGATGACAGAATAGGAAGCTCCAGGCCCTTGTTCTCCCACGGAAATACCAAATGAACAACAACATATGGACCAAAGTAGCTTTGTGGGAACTCTAGAACCAGTTAAGAAGCCACTGCAACCAAGTGAATGCCTAACCAAGAAAAAGCCCGCGTACCGCAAAAAAAAAAAAAAAAAAAAAAAGTACTAAAAGAAAAACCCGTCAACTGAGAATGCTATATCAGGCAAAACTGTTGTTTAAAAAGGAGAGAGAAATTGAGACATTCCCAGGTAAACAAAAGTTGAGGGAGTTAACACTAGACCTGACCTACAAGAAATGTTAAAGGGAGTCCTTAAAGTTGAGACAAAAGGATGCGATTAATAGATAGTAACTTGAAACCCTGTAAAAGTTTAAACTTTTACAACCCAACTTGTAAAAGTCCTCTGGTAAAAGTCAATATATGGACAAATATAAAAACTTGAATTCTTGTAATTTTGGTTTGTAACTCCACCATTCATTTTAAAATAGGATTTAAAAGACAAAAGCATAAACAATGATTATAAATCTATGTTCACAGGTACGCAGTATATAAAGATGTAATTTGTGACATCAATAATGTAAACTAGGGGTGGGGCAGAGATGTAAATGAGTAGAGTTTTTGTGTGCAATTGAAATTAAGTTGTTATCAGTTTAAAATAGACTGTTATAACTCTAGGATGTTTTGTAATCTCATGGTAACCACAAAGAAAATATCTACAGAATATACACTAAAGGAAATGAGAAGGAAATCAAAACATGTCACTGAAAAGAAATCAACTAAACACAAAGAAAGGTAAGGAAGGAAATAAGAGACAAAAAGCTATAAAACTTACAGAAAAAAAAAAATGGCAATAGTAAGTCCTTCTCTATAAGTAATTGCTTTAAATGTAAATGGATTAAACTCCCCAAATCAAAAGATGTAGATTGGCTTAATAGATTAAACAAAACAAAACAGGATCCACCTATATGCTTTGTACAAGAGACTTACTTTAGATCTAAGGATTTAAGGACACAAATAGTTGAAAGTGAAAGTATAGAAAAAGAGAATCCATCCTAATAGTAATCAAAAGAGAGCGGGGGTGTCATAGGAATAACAAAAAATAAACTTTAAGTCAAAAACTGTTGCAAGAGACAAAGAACTTTATATAATGATAAAAAGGTCAATTTACCAAGAAGATATAACAATTATGTATGCATCAAACATCAGAGCTCCCCAAAATATGAAGCAAATTGACAGAATGGAAGGGAGTAATACAGGCATACCTTGCTTTATTGCACTTGACTTTATTGCACTTTGTAGATACTGGCTACTTTACAAACTGAAGGTCTGTGGCAACCTTGCTCAAGCAAGTCTATTAGTACCATTTTCCCAACAGCATTTGCTCACTTTGTGTCTCTGTGTTACATTTTGGAAATTCTTGCAATATTTAAAACTTTTTATTATTATTATATTTGTTATGGTGATCTGTGATCAGTGATCTTTGATGTCACTAATATGGGCCACTGAAGGCTCAGCTGAGGTATGCGTACCTCAGATATTGCAGGTTCAGCTCCAGACCACCACAGTAAAGCGAATATCGCAATAAAGCGAGTCCCACAAATTTTCTGGCTTCCTAGTGCATAGAAAAGTTATGTTTACCCTATACTGTAGTCTGTCATGTGCAACAGCATTATGTTTACATGCCTATCTTCATTAAAAAATACTTTATTGCTGGGCTTCCCTGGTGGCGCAGTGGTTGAGAATCTGCCTGCCAATGCAGACAACACAGGTTCGAGCCCTGGTCTGGGAAAATCCCACATGCCATGGAGCAATTGGGCCCGTGAGCCACAATTACTGAGCCTGTGCGTCTGGAGCCTGTGCTCCGCAACAACAGAGGCCGCGATAGTGAGAGGCCTGCGCACCGCGATGAAGAGTGACCCCCACTTGCCACAACTAGAGAAAGCCCATGCACAGAAATGAACACCCAACACAGCCATAAATAAATAAATAAATACATTGTGTATTATAAAAAAAAAAAAAAAAAAATACTTTATTGCTAAAAATGCTGAGCATTGTCCGACAATGCAGGATTGCTACAAACCTTCAATTTGTAAAAACGGCAGTATCCGTGAAGCACAATAAATCGAAGCATGATAAAATGAGGTATACCTGTAGTAGGACGCTTTAATACTTATGAACAAGTTCTAGTCCACTGCCTGGCATGTAGTAGGTACTCAAAAAGAATTTACAGAATGAATGAATGGATGAACAGGTACGTGATTCTTCTATGAATCACAGCTATTGGTAGGGGAATCAATGTGGAAAAATTATCATAACAATTCAAAGTACAAGATTTACTCATATAGAAATGAAGATCGGATTAAGCAAGGTGATCCTAGTCAATGATGGAGAGGCCAAAATCAGTATTTGGGGACTTGGAAGAAGTATACACTTTTAAAGGCATTTAGAGGAATAAATAAGACATATCGCACTTAGAAACAGTGTCAGTGGCTTATATGATGATATATCCATGTATGAATATATTAATAGATTATATTAATAATTTAAACTTGAGAGTAACGTAGGTGTAAATCATTGTATTGGGAAGCACAATAGTTACTGTTAGGTGTTGGTCACCTGACTGTGAAGATTCAGTGCAGTAGACAGAGCTCTCTGTGTTCCTGCAGGAAAACCTACCTGGGGTTCACTTTCCTGAATGATTGTTTAACTCTGGGAAAGTGAAAGTGACTACAGGTAGAAATAATCCTGATGTTGGCCTGGACCAAAGAACCTTTCAGGTCTACCCGAGCCACCCTTGGAAACCTCAGTGTGCACAAACAAAACTTCTGCAGACTGGGAGTTCCCAGATAGGAGAGGAAGACAAGGTGAATAAAACCAAAAGGATTTGCACAGCTTTTTTATGGGGCCTTAACTAGTTCACTTCTGGCAAATAAACTTGGGGCTTTGGAGGAAGTTGGTGATGGAACCAAAAGACAGAGTAAATCCTTCCGTGGGCTGATTAGTGTTGCTGCACCACCGATAACAAATATCACTTTGCATGAGCAAAGATGGTAGCTCCAAAGGGAGCCAGACATAAAGGAATTGTGGCAAAAGTCATGAGAGGGATCGGGACAGAAAGTGTGAGGGACGAAGATGAAGACACTAGCACCGTCAGAAAACTCGAAACACCAGCCTTGGAAGTATCTTTTTACAAGAAAGTTTCCAGTTGAAACTCCTGTAACTGCCCATAATGGCCCTTTACATCTTTTTATTTTCTTTTTTAAATATTTATTTATTTATTTAGGCTGTGCTGGGTCTTAGTTGTGGCGCACAGGATCTTTAGTTGCGGCATGCGGACTCTTAGTTGCGGCATGCGTGAGGGATCTAATTCCCCAACCAGGGACTGAACCTGGGCCCGCTGCACTGGGAGCATGGAGTCTTACGCACTGCACCACCAGGGAAGTCCCCCTTTATGTCTTTATCTCGTTTTACTGATGAAGAAACCAAGGGACAGAGTTCACACGATTAGCACACTTTTGTCTCCCCGAGCCAGTAGATTTTGTTCTTTCCGATCACTTTAAAGGTGTTATTCTTTTAAAGTTCACATAATTCAATAGCTATGGTATTCTATATGTATGTGCTTTGGAATTCCAATCTGTTCCCATAATGATTCTCTTCTTCTATATAGTGAATGTTGGGTAAATTCCTCTTAAAGAAAAAGTCTGACAACAGATGAAATATTTAAGTAGTAGCACATTTCTCACATTCACTAGAAAGACAGACTTAAGAATGAGCCAATTTATGTTTTCTAAGTAAAGAAGCACCAATATTATATCTGGAAACAGGCAGTGCACTAAAACTTTGGGGCCAGAATCAACATTTGTGATTAGATCTTTCTCAGATGAGCAAACTGACGTCAGGAGAGGTGAAGTGAGCTCACCGGAGTCTAGCTGTGTTATAGAGCCTGGATGAAGAAGACCAGGTACTGGTGTAAAACCTCAACAAAGGTGACTGTTTCACCTTTAGGAGAAAATGGAGCTCACTCTGTAAGTCACTGAACTCTAAAAATGAAGAGATTTTTTTTCACAGCTATTTATCTATATTCCAGTCATCCAGAGCACACCCCAAGCCTAGAGGAGGTGGGTGGTCCCAGAGAAACCAGCCTAAGAGTGGCACCACACCTCAAAAGATTAATGTGGAAAAATATATTTGATTACGGACATGACAAGTCAGGAAGGCCTTGACCTGCCAGGAATAGGTGTGGGAGGAACTTTTATTAAATATTTATACAGCACTGATACACAATAAGTATAATTGTGCCAAACGTATAAAGTCCTGGCCCGAAGGCTTTTGCTGTCAGCTGTAAAGCTGGTTATTCCTGACATATCTGTTGTGTTGCTTCATCAGGTAAACAATCCATTCCATACATCAAAGAACCATCATTCTGATGAGCTATCTTAGGAATGAGACTTTATAGCCGATGATTTAATACAGAAGTTGCAGATACTTGTCACCATATTAATAATTTTAGGAAATTCACTTTGATTCTCTGACAAGCTTACAGTTACCTCTTTTTGTCAAGTCTCTTTTCCTTCTTTCTACTTAACTCTTCCACACTGTTGCACAAAACACAATTATACTCTCTGCTATTGCAGCATGCATAATGGTACCAGCAAAAGCGAAGTGCATTAGAAAGTTTTGTTTTGTAAATCTATTTAGCCAAAAAGAAGCTGTCAAATAATTCTAGCCAATCATGGATGCAGGAGCAAAATAAGTTAATAAAGGGTACTGACTCAAAACATTAGGCAACATGATGGACACATACAGAGCTGACATCGGTTTTAACCAGGATACAGTAAGTGGGGAAGGGAAGTGAAAAAAATGATGCAGCCTTTGACGGAAAAAGATTTTATTCAGCTCACATGAGGCTCAGAAGATGCTGCATTACACTTCTCACTCACTTAAATCTGCAAAGGATTTGAACTAGCTAATACTATAAGCAAAAAATCCTCCCGAAATGGGATATATTAAGGCAAGAGTAAAATAACAGGAGTCCAGGTGATGAGGGATTTGGAGAGAGGAAAATAAACCACTTTCACTGGAAAACTAATACTAAAGATGACTATCAATTCTTGGGAAATAGTTTAGCTTTGTGCACGTTACTGATCACTAAGACAGACCAGGCAGTTAATATATAGACAGATAGGAAAAGCATCCATTCATTCATTTACTCATTCATTCATGCATGGGATACACAGTATCTGCCTTCAGGTGCAGTGGCTGAGAATCCACCTGCCAATGCAGGGGACATGGGTTCGAGCCCTGGTCCAGGAAGATCCCACATGCCGTGGAGCAACTAAGCCTGTGCGCCACAACTACTGAGCCCGTGTGCCACAACTACTGAAGCTCATGCACCTAGAGCCTGTGCTCCGCAACAAGAGAAGCCACCGCAATGAGAAGCCCACACACTGCAACGAAGGGTAGCCCCTGCTCGCCGCAACTAGAGAAAGCCTGCGCGCAGCAACGAAGACTCAACGCAGCCAAGAATAAAATAAATAAATAAATAAATTTATAAAAAAGAAAAAGGCTTGGAACAGAGGGGGTGGTACTAGCAATACAAACAACATTAAACACCATAACAGTGTGTGAAGACGTACGAAACAAAAGGTAAGATACAACTAAACCATCTGAGGGTGGGAGTGTTAAGGGACAGTTTGAGAGATAAGGTGACATTTGAGCTCAGCCTTGAAAAAGAATATGACAGAGAAAAGCAAGGTGGGCAGATTTACAAGTAAGCCTGTGTGAAGACCCGCCCCAATGAGAGGGGAGCAGGGCCAGAGGGCTTCAGCGGTTCCATGTGGCTGGAACATGTGCAGGAAGGTCAGGGGCAGGGATGAAGCCTTTCCTCTGAGCACGGGGCCAGCCTGGGAGAGCTCCTGGGTCTTCAAAGCCATGCTCAAGAGTGTAGGCTTGATCCTGAAAGTAAAGGGGCTAAAACACGATAGAGGCACTATCAGAAAGAAGGTGCAGGGTGTTACAGAATATCTCAATGTTTAAGAGAATTAAAGCTACCAGTGGATGAGAGAACTACTTTGGGGATGCAGTTCTAGACTCCAGAGGGGTCCTTAAAATAGTAGAGATTTTAGAGATTAGATACTATTTTTATCCCACTTTTCAGGGAATATTCTAGGGTGTACAGGGTGGCTAAATTACGTATCTAGGTCCACACACTGTTACTGGAAGAGGGAAGAGTATGACACAGCTCTGGGTGGGGCGTAAGCATTTTCCTGAACGTCCACTGAGGGCAGGAATCATTAGATAAATGTTTCAGGGACATTAAAAAAATAGAAAATTTAGCTCTTTTAATCAAAGAGCTTAGAACTGAGGTAGAAGGATGACAGAAACTAGACAAAAGACAGTAAATGTATTAGGAAGGATAGTATAGATATACACGTATTTCTTAACACAACACAGTGGACAGCTTCCTGAAAAGTGCACCACATTTGTGTAAAACAAATTATTTAAAATGCATTATATTATGTAAGAGAATTTATTAATTCATAGTATGAATAATTTATACACTTTATAATAACCCTCTGATCAGTTTCTGGTTTGTAATTAAATTATCTTTTAAAAGGGACATAGCTATCTTGTAAACTGAGTGGAAAACAAAGCTAATCTCATTGAATAATGCTGCCCAAATCAATATGAAATTATCACAACTAGTCTGGGTATTAAAAATATAAAATAATGTGAACACCTGCTAACCCAAGATGGTCTTAATTCCTGATCCCTTAAGACTGTCTTCTGTTCTACATCTTTTTTTTTTTTTTTTTTTTTTTTTGCTGTATGCGGGCCTCTCACTGCTGTGGCCTCTCCCGTTGCGGAGCACAGACTCCAGACGCGCAGGCTCAGCGGCCATGGCTCACGGGCCCAGCCGCTCCGCGGCATGTGGGATCTTCCCAGACCGGGGCACGAACCCGTGTCCCCTGCATCGGCAGGCGGACTCTCAACCACTGCGCCACCAGGGAAGCCCTGTTCTACATCTTTGGAAGATGGGAAGCAAAGTTCCCTGGGTTGTCCCAGAGCAAGCTGTGTCCTCTATGTAACTTAGCTACATGGGTCACTGGCCCTGTTCAAGTGAATAAAAACATGTTTGACAAGATAAATCCTATTAAGACAGGAAATATGAGTCTTATCCCCTACTAATGAGTCTACCAAAGTTTTAACTGACAGAGCTTCTAAGCAGAGTGACCTTGGGCTTACACCATAAGATGGTAAAGCAATAGGATGATAGGGAGATGTTTAACCCCAATCACAGCGGGGTCTCTGCAGGATTTTGTAGGTACACTCTATATGTATAGGAGGAAAAACCCTGTTATCTAGAATCCAGCTCCCTCCTATAGAGGATGACTCTTATTAGACTACAGAGTTTCTCAAAGAATGAGTGGAAGATCCCTCAATCAGAATCAAATCATGACTATTAATAGTAAGTACTCGCAGGCCAACCCCAAACCAGATGAGCCAGCATCTGAATTTAATTTTAACAAAATTTGAGATGGTTCTTATGTACCCTTATGATGACCATGGGCTTAAAGGAAGTAATCTCAGATGGCCCTTTGATATTGATGAGCACCTAGATTGGTTCTGGATGTGCTGTGATAGGCCAAAGGAAGAGCTGGGGGTAGCAGCTGGTAAGATCAGAATTGCTCTATATGACAGAGGGAGAAGAATATGAAATTCTGGGGATGGTGTGGTAGAAAGGAATCACCAAGAAGAAAGAAGTCACCAAGATGTCCAGGGGCGGGCTTCCCTGCTGGCGCAGTGGTTGAGAGTCCGCCTGCCGACGCAGGGGACGCGGGTTCGTGCCCCGGTCCGGGAGGATCCCACGTGCCGCGGAGCGGCTGGGCCCGTGAGCCATGGCCGCTGAGCCTGCGCGTCCGGAGCCTGCGCTCCGCGACGGGAGAGGCCGCAGCAGTGAGAGGCCCGCGTACAGCAAAAAAAAAAAAATGTTCAGGGGTTAAGAATACTGGTAGAGTGGGCACTGAGAAATCTCAAATGTCAGGGTGGCTGAAAGGGCTTTTCAAGAACAGGGACATCTAATATTAAGTCAGCGTTGTCTGTACTGAATAAATATCTAAAAACCTACATCCTCTTTGTCTCTCTGGACATCCACAGAATCTGCTATACACACAGGCTTTTATGGTTGAGTTTTTGTTTCTGGAAATCAAGGAAAGAGGATGAACTTCCCTTCTGAATTCACACAGCATAAGAAGATAATGGGAAAATCCATAAACAGCAAAAGAGAACAAACAAGCAAAACATTAGCAGAATTTACAGGGTGTTTACTTATG
The DNA here is from genome assembly GCF_000442215.2 of Lipotes vexillifer. Taxonomy (NCBI): domain Eukaryota; kingdom Metazoa; phylum Chordata; class Mammalia; order Artiodactyla; family Lipotidae; genus Lipotes; species Lipotes vexillifer. The sequence continues at coordinate 931,418 of NW_006772931.1, read as the reverse complement.
CTTCTTTGGATTCAGGTTGACGAAGGCCTTATCTTGACATCAATTTCTACAATCACTGAAGTAGAAAAAAGGGGATATGGTGTCTCAGATATGGCGCTTAAAATTTCCACCCAATCATGACACACTGAATTGTGACTCTCAAAATTCCCTGGCCACAAAATGTCAAATGGTTATACTAAATTCTAGGGGAAAGGAAGTAAAATCCTGTCATATGCCTAGAAAGAAACAAAAACTGGAAATATTTGGAAAAAAATTAGCAGAAGCAGGAACTTAAGCAGAAAGACAGTGTCTCTGAAGTTATAGAGATCTGGGGGCTGGGCCTGGGACTTTCTGTAGGTATTGGCTTGATCAATCTTTACCTAAATTTTAAGAGCAAATTGCTCCCACCTGACTTTTAGGTTATGTCAGGTTATATGATCTCCTTCTATTACTTTAAAACTTTAAAACAGAAAAAAAAAAAAATCTCCTGCATTCTCAAACCCTAGTGCTTAGAAGAAATTAGCTTTAAAAAAAAAAATTTTTTTTTTGCTTTATTTTGAGCTCTTGTAGAATCCTTTTCCCAAAGTAATGATTATTTATTACATACCCCTTCAGAGGTATAGAACCTGCGGTTAGATAATTTTTTAAACTGAGGACCACACAAAACAACAGGGTGACCTATTTTTCAAAGATTAAATGGAGCCCTGACAACCTTAAAAAGTAATACATTTCCCTCGACTGAGCAAAGTATTTACTTTTTAATGACAGATGCAGGCACACAGCTGCTCCACAAGCGCAGTCAGGCTAAATCTACTGTCTACCTTGATGCCCCTTTAATCAGGGGCCTTATTAACTGATTTTTAATTAGGGATTTTGTTATACCCTGTGTGGAAGAAAAAGACATATACATTTTTTGTTCAATCACTAAGATATAGGGTTTTAAAGCTGCTTTGGGTTATAACTTTTTGAACATGAGAATGGAATAAACCTCAGAGAATATTTGGGGAAGGAGAACTTGAAACTGAAAAGTTGTGAAATCTTATCTTGTCTCAGATTTGGCCTCTTAACATTGAACAGATTATTTCCATATGCTTTAGCTTCCCCACTGTGACACGGGAATGGTGATCTTAGTCTGTGATGACAATGAGAATTTAGTAGACCTTTTCACTGTTCAAGAGGAAAATATTCCTACAGCTTTCCCCCAACAAAAGAAATGTTTATATAGGGTCTAGGTTTTCCCCTGGATCACATCTCTGAGGACAATCATGTTTCCTGTATATTTCCTTGAACAAAAGTTTCTCAAAACTAAAATTCCCCCTCTCTCGCTTGATTCCTTTCATCAAAGAAACAGACTTTTCATCTCCTAAGGACAGAATGAAAAATAAAGCCAGCTGAGATCTAGATGCCATGCACTGGACCAGGCTCGCCCTTCAGCTAGGTGTGAAGCTTCAACCTCCCCCTGCCCTGCCTCTCCACTGCAGTGTCCCGTGCAGAAGGGTGGGTGTGTGGAGGCTGAATAAACACAGGCTGCTGTGTGGATTGCTTGCCTCTGGGACCCACAGGGAAAGCTGTGGGCATCATTTTCTCCTCACTTTCTTGTTCACAAAAAATGACCCCAGAGGTTCTTAAACTAGGTTTTGGTGATGATCTCATGAAGATTATGCTGGGAAGCAGGAGACCCTCAATGTAAGCTGTCTGTGTAGGTCTGTATTTCTTCATGTGTAAAATGAGTGCATTGAATTAGATGCTCTCTAAGATTTCTTTCAGATCCGTAATTCAACGATGCTCTGATTTTCCACTGTGCTCCCTGCCAAGTGAGTTATTTGCTTGTCTAAGTTCTTCAACAACACAACCACCAAGCACTTTTTGCAGTTTGAGCTCTGAAAAAACAGTAAATCCCAGGACTCAAAGACATATCTATAAGATGAATAATTAGCAAGGAATTAAGAATTCTACTTTTGGAGAAACACCATAAGTCTTCTAAGATGCCCTCTCATTGAATAAAACAATAGCAATGATGACCAAAAAGCTGAATTAGCTCATTAATGCCCAGAATTGGCGAGATCGAAGCTTGAAGAATTCCCACGACTTTAAAATGGGTGTCCTTCCAATTTTCTCAATGATGAAATTAAAATATTTTGAAAGTGAGGTATACTTCTCATCTAATCATATTCCTTAAAAACTGATTGGAGAAATATTGCCACTTGGGATGAAATTCATGACATTTTATAACTTTTAAAACTTAAAGTCCTAAACTATGGAATAGCTCATTATGCTGCTTTTAAACAGATGTTATGAGCCATTCCATTTAGCAATGAGTAGCATACAGCAATGTGGGATGTTAAGATGATAACTGTACTGTACAGTAAGCAAGATCCCAGGCTTGTAAACACTCTGGTCCAGGGCAGGGACAGAATTCCAGCCGGCTGATTAATCTGTATGTTGTGCACAACAATTACATATTAATCTATTTCACAGTGTTAATCTCAAATGTCCACACTTTAAAGAAGCAGAACCATATATGTACCCGTCTAGTATAGCCCCTGAAAGAGCGTGGTGGATTTTCGAGTAAATTTTTCATCAACTTCTACGCACTGTATTTTCCAACTTAATGAAAGCAACGTGCAATGCTGGACTTCTGTCTGAACATCAACAGCTCATATGTTGGTCATTTCTATCTCTGCTGCGCAAACACAACTGAGCTAGATCCTAACATTGTTTTAAAGCAATAATGTGCAGGCTGAGCTGGGGAGCCTTTCAAGGAGGAGTGTGACAATGAGAAGCCAATGGACTCTTCCCGGCTGGCTCTGTCTCCCTCCCACTGCTTCAGTTTCCTATAAGTCAATCCCCCGAGGCAGTGGTTGGATAAGAGATAGAGAATCCCTTGTTGTCTGGGGAAGGGGATGGAACAGAAACTTTCCACTCTTTCTCTCTCACTCTATCAGTCTTGTGTTCACTCATCATTATTTTCAAGGTCGGGAAACTTTAAAAGAGCCTTTTAAAGAGAGAACCATTACTTATCAAATAAACAAGGACTACACTCCTGCCATCACCCTCCCTCCCCACCACCTCGGTGACATTCAGGGAGCTTCCCCACTCCACAGAGGCAAACACCAAACACAGTTTCATTTCTGCAAGTCATTTTGCCCCGTCCATAGCAGTAAAATGTTCAAAATAAAAACCACCCCGCAAATTTCCTGCTGTGGGGGACAGATGTAAGTGTAACATTATTTTCTTTTTGCTTGCTTTTTTTTTTAAGCTCCCTCTGCTAAGCATGTTAGATAAATGCCTTCTGGGCTTCCTCTGTACCCCCTTACGCCCAACCAGCACCCCACTGATGGAGATTTTGCATTTTCGTTTCAGGTTGTCCATGAAGGATATGATTCCAGACCACTTCTCTGCCTCCTGCCCAACCATGTTTGTGCTTGCGGGAGTGTTTGGTGTGGAAATCAGAAGCTGGCTTACCACCAATAAAATGGCTTCTATCATTATAAACATTCGTCAAGCATGGTTAAGCACACTGACTTTAGTCACCTACTTTTTTGCTGAAGGACTGAATAGCATGGGTATATTTGAAACAGCAAAGCCCTTTCTAATTCAGCAGAAATTAAGACAAAGTACAAGGTCACAACATCGGGACGTTTACAGTCTTCCAAAACTGCATTGCCTTTTGTTTAAATAATTATGTAGTAATTTGTGGCATCTTTATTAAAAGTAATTACATTTTGGCAATATTTCTTTTGAGAAGTTGCCCAACTGCTATTTATTTTGGATGGATGTGATTCACTAACAAAAGAAAATAAGTCGCTATAGTTTATTTCTGAATAATGCAATTTCTGCACAGCACTAAGTATCATGCATGATATTCATCAGCTTTCATTCATTGAACATTTCTATATTTTATTATATTACTTGTTTGTTGTATTAAGAGTTTTTCTTCTCTTATGGACTCAAATATTTCTCATTCATCCAACTGGTTTAGTCAATTCAGGCTGCTATAGCCAATTAATATAGACCGGGTGGCTTTGACAACAAACATTTACATCTCACAGTTCTGGAGAACTTTATATTATATTATATTATTGTATTATTTGTTTGTTGTATTAAGAGTTTTTCTTCTCTTACGGACTCAAATATTTCTCATTCATCCAATTGGTTTAGTCAATTCAGGCTGCTATAGCCAATTAATATAGACCAGGTGGCTTTGACAACAAACATTTACATCTCACAGTTCTGGAGGCTGGGAAGTCCACGATCAAGGTGCTGGCTGATTTGGTGTCTAGTGAGAACCCTCTTCCTGACTTCTCGCTGTGTCCTCATATGGCAGACAGAGAGAGAGAAATCGAGAGAGCTCATCTCTCTCCTGTCTTTTTTTCACAAGGGTACTAATCCCATTAACGAGGGCTCCATCCACATGACCTAACTGCCTCCCAAAGGCCCCATCTCCAAATGCCATCCCATTGGGGATTATTCAACATATGGATTCTGGGGGGGTGGCAGACACAAACATTCAGCACATCGTTAACATTTAAAAAATTGATCAAGAGGTGGCAGAAACAGTCCTAGTGTTTTACCCTCTGATGTGAGCGGGGGTTACAACAAAGACCTAGATTATGAGGGGGAACCAGGAGGAAGCCTGTATATAATGGAACTCAAATCCAGGCACTATTAGGAGAGAAAATACAGGTTCTCTTCCTCCCCAAGAACACACTGACCTTTGAGGGTGGTGATGGCTGGGTGTGTGGGAGAGGGGACTGAATGACAAGAGGCAGGGCCAGGGGCCTGCCATGAATAGATGCCTACTGCTTCCTACATGTGAACCGGGGATAGTTTAAGAATTACTTTGATCTTTGAGGATCTTTTCCACTTCCTTTAAGTCTGCAGTTCTCAATTAGGGGATGGGACAAACGTCCCACGTACCTGGGGATAATTTTCACAAAGCGGTTAGAAGCCCAGCCCCAGCCCAGACTTCCTCAATCAAATCTCCAGGGCTGGTGCCTATGGATTCTGAAAAACCTTCTCCAGTAATTTGCATTTGTGCAGTTAATTGAAAATGAATGCCTTAAGTTGCTCAGTTAATATTCCCTTAGTTGTACAAGCATATGAAAATCTCAGAAGGCTGGAAACCCTTCCTGAGCTGGGCCCCGGGGAGGAACACTCGCCTTATAACTCTTTCTCACTGAGTTTTGTTTTTGTTTTTGGCGTCCAGGAGGCTTGATCTTTGTTTCCAGCCCAGATGAGGGAGATCAGCGGAGTGTGGCCTGAAGGGAAGCACAGAGATGCCAGCAGTGCCCCAGGATCTGCCTGCCCTGCCCAGGGGCTCAGAGCTTAGGGAGGGGCGTGGCTTTCTTCCACCTGTCCTTCCCGGAGCTGGATCTGAACTCAGGGCCATCCCCAGGCCCTCGTGTTCTTTCCTCATTGTGCTCAGGTTCCTTAGCTGAAAAAACTCAAGTCCAGGAGACTGATCAGGCCAGAAGTGTTTTAGAGGGTGCAGAAGAGTCACAATTTACAAAAGGTAAACAATCTCCCAACAAAGAAACCCTGATGCAGAGGACAATTAAGATCCCCTGGGACTTTCCTGTAGGGAGATGCTTCACTGCCAATTAGGGTTTCTGTGCCAGATGACACGGTGTCAGTATTGCCATTAGCTGGTGCAACACAGAGCTTAAACACTTGTGCCAGAGAAGCATGAACACCCAAATTAGTGCACCCTGCTCTCCTAGCAAAAAATTAGAAAGGAGAACAAATTGCTGTGTATCAATGTCTCAATCATCAACCTGTCCTCCACAGCATTTTGCATCTAGTAGTCGTTCAGCAAAAGATAGCTCAGATTTTTGTTGAATAGATGCTGTAGTCTTTCCCATATGCATATCTTCCATTTATCCTTGGGCACTATTTTGATACTTACAATTAAAGAATGTTCCTTTGAATTGAATCTTTCTGGCCCATAATTACTCCAAAACGCCATCCAGTATTGATCATCCATCAAGATGACTTAGTCTTTCTTAAGTATCAGGGTGGGAGAGAAGAGCATGATTTGATAGCTGAGGGAGCACCGTGGAGAAATCTGATCTACTGACAAAAGTACATACCACCTTTGTGGTTCCTCCATCTCTGTGCTCTGAACTCCCAGGATGTTCAAAGGTAAATCTGATCATCTGTTGTTCGGCACAAAAAAAATTAACTTGTGCCCACTTAGGATGGAAAGGTTTGGAAGTCGTGACCTAAAACACTCTGACCATCTTGTAATGAGAGTTTTTACAGGCATGTCACCCAAAAATGACTACCTGTTTAAGCTCCTAGATTTTAAAGAAACGCTGGAGATATTCTAATTAAAATTTGAAGGTAAACATTCTGTACAGAGTCCCAAAGTATCTGAAGCAAAAGAATGTTGGGGTATAGTCATTTCTCTGCATAACTGAGTAACTGGATGGCCATACCCCCTGCTAAATATTTGCTAAAAGTACATTACTTATGAAAACAATTAAAATGCTTAAAATTATCACTGAAGTATCTTGAGTAAATATAAAGTTATGTGGATGTAAAAACACAATCTTTTCATAGTCTAGATGTGACTACTAGACCTTAGAGTGTTAGATTTAAGAATGGGAAGAAAACTGTGTGGGAGTTCTCAAATCTGAAAAGTTATACATTTGCTATAGATCAGCAAACGGAAATGAACTGCTTTTAGAACAGGAGCATTTAAGCCACTTCTCAATACACTTATGTCGTAAGTCCTGTATTCAGAACTGTATATTTGTATTTATTTATTTTTTTATGACAAGGAGAAAAAGCCTGAAGTCAAGCCGTAAATCTAATGCCTTCTGTTTATTCTGTGTCCCTGCATAAAGGTAAAACATATTTCCCTTTGGTTATCACACATGTGACTAGTATTAGCATTTTTGTTTTCCTTAAAAGTAACTGGATTACCACTAATATCCTCATTAAGTTTTTGGTTTTGTTTCTTTTTAGAAAAAAAAAAACAAAGCAAAACAAGAACAGAAATTTCACCTCCCTGAATAAACTTATCCAAAAAAACAAATACGATTATTTAAGGAAACAGGATACCTCACTTTTTGTTGCATTAGTATTTTTGAGTAAGAAATGCTATAAATATCTAAAATATTTTAAATCAAAATGTCAAACGTTGACTTTCAAAACTTTTGGAAGTCTAAATACTCCTAATATTTAAAAAGATTAATTTCAAGTGGTGAATTCATTTATAATCTTATATGGAAGCTATACATTATATGTAATTGTGAATGAACTACCATCCTATTCCAACTTTTAGTTCAAAGAAAAGCCTAAGCTGGGACTTCCCTGGTGGTCCGGTCGTTAGGGCTCCGTGCTTCCATTGCAGGGAGCACAGGTTTGATCCCTGGTCGGGGAACTAAGATCCCACATGCCATGAGGTGCAACCGGAAAAAAAAAAAAGCCTAAGCTGAATTTCCAAAAGCAAGGTGTTAGACAAAGTTAGGCAAAATCATTAAACACGAGAGGCCACAAGTAAGTTTTGAAATCACAGATAGTGTTGTTTCTAATACAGAACAATTTTCAGAGGCCTGACATGACAATACTCTCAAGTTTAATGGGCTCATGTTGAGAAAATATATGGATATTTTTATTATTAAGAAGAGCTTCCATGTTACCCTCTTTTCATGGAAAATTAATAGGTCTTTTAGTGGTGTCTCATTATATAGAATTTACCTTAGCAGGGCTTCCCTGGTGGTGCAGTGGTTCAGAGACCGCCTGCCGATGCAGGGGACACGGGTTCGTGCCCCGGTCTGGGAAGATCCCACATGCCGCGGAGCGGCTGGGCCCGTGAGCCGTGGCCGCTGAGCCTGCGCGTCCGGAGCCTGTGCTCCGCAACGGGAGAGGCCACAGCAGTGAGAGGCCCGCGTACCGCAAAAAAAAAAAAAAAAAAGTAATAATAATTTACCTTAGCAGAGGGTTTGATTGACGACTTAGGATGACTTTCCATCCATGAAGATTTGCAAAAGTGTTCCATTACACTTACCACCCACCCATGTAAAGTACAAATTATGTGAAACAAAACCTTTGATATCAACAAAGAATAAGCGAACACAGTCAATTCCAGCTGTGTATCATTTCATCCTCACGTACTATCTCATTTGCATTTCATGTAACCCTGTGGCACTGGTGTTTTCGCTCCCATTTCACAGATGAAGAAATAAACAGGTTCCCAGGGATCAGGTGACTCGTCCATTACACGTTTAGTAAGATGGGGGATCAGAACGTGAACCCCGTTGTGAGGTAGATACTTCCTTGGTGAAATCCTTTGTCTGAAATCCTTTCATGAGAGGACAAGTTCAGACTCGTGCCTTTGAGGCTCCCTTGTCTTAGGTCCTGAGCACAGCCACCTCTGCAAGCAGCCATGGTAGGAAGTCACACCACCAGATGGACAGGGGTGCGGCTCCGGAGAGGCCGTGACATGGTGCTTCTCACGCGCCGCCACCCTGCCTGCACACCTCACCACCTCCAGGGCACCTCCCACATCAAAGACACCCAGGTGTATGAAACATGGGTCCTGTCATCACCAAGAGGAGCCACTGAATCCAACTGCACACACTCCCAGGAAGCACTGTTTATGGTGCGACCTTAAGGAGGTCCTCCCCCGTCCTCCTTGTCCCTGGAAGGCCCTGCTGAAATGTTATCAAATCACTACTCAGCAGGGATTCTGAGTGACAGAATTCCTTTTTTTTTTTTTTTAATTCTTTACAGATTTTTTTTTTTGTGGGGGGGGATGTGGACCATTTTTAAAGTCGTTATTGAATCTGTTACCATACTGCTTCTGTTTTATGTTCTAGTTTTTGGCCACGAGGCATGTGGGATCTTAGTTCCCCGACCGGGAATCGAACCTGCACCCACTGCATTGGAAGGCGAAGCCAGGAAAGTCCGCAGAGTGACAGAATTCTAACATCGAGCACACAACTGGAGGAGGCGGGCTTAATTACAGAGTGTCTTTCCCTGTGCCTGGGATAAGCAGGCACCCAGGAGGGAGCTGGAACCCAACTGCCCAGCTGCACTGTCTCCTTCTGGCCACCCTCAGGGAGGCTAGAACCATCTAGCTGCCAGTGTTCTTATTACTTCCCTGTGTTTCCAATAAAATCCTACATACAGCAAGGAAAAAAAAAAAAAAAGCAGTTTTACTTTAGAAAATGTTCAAACTCTGTTTTTTTTTATTAAAATGATTTTAAATAACGTTTTTTAGATTGTTTAGGATTTTTTTTTTTAAATCCCTTTGGAACAGAACCGACTTAAAAATGAGAATGGAGGTTAGCTTACGTGCTGGCCTATCTGCCATGTGAGTCCTGACCAGAGGGCCCTCCTCCTCGAGGTCCCACACTCATCCTCTGACTAAGCAACAAGGAAGTATGTGGAACTGCCTGTTTCCTCCAAGCAGATGGCTCCTCGCTTTTCAAACAGATGATTGTAAAATCAGTAGGATATTTTAAGAATGAGCTGATCAAACACACCAACTTGCTTGCTTACGAGTGCTGAGTGAACAACCCATGACACCTGGCACCTGAGCCCCACTTTCTTCTAGGTGCAGGATGAGATGCTCATTTCAATCTGATGCGCCTATGGATGTGGCATGTGTAAGGACTACATCTCTCTCCTCCTTTGCTTTCTTTCACAGAGCTGAGCCCTCTGCTCTGGAGCTGCTGGAGTTCTTTCAGGAGGACAAGGAAGCAAGGTTAGCTGCCCGCTAGAGAAATCCCTACCCTCTTTCTTTTTAATTTTTTTTTTTTTTTTGGTCCGCGGGCCCCTCAGTGTTGTGGCCTCTCCCGTTGCAGAGCACAGGCTCCGGACGCGCAGGCTCAGCGGCCATGGCTCATGGGCCCAGCCGCTCCGCAGCATGTGGGATCCTCCCAGACCGGGGCACGAACCTGTGTTCCCTGCATCGGCAGGCGGACTCCCAACCACTGTGCCACCAGGGAAGCCCCCTACCTACACGCTTAATGCCTGGTCTGGTGAAGCCGAGATGGAAGAACTTCAACTCAGCAACTCAAAGCAGTTCTACTGTTGAGGCTTCTTCCAGGGAAGAAAAACAGTTAGTTTTTGATGTTTTTGTAAAAATCATAAAAATATGATTTTTAAATGTATTGGTTTTGATTTTTAAGATTCACTGCTGTGAGTATGGTACCCCCTTCACCCCTTTTCTCAAGAGGTATTTATCGGGTTGCACAATATGCAAGGCATCCTGCTAGGAAAATTCTTTCCCATCAGCCACATAAGAAACTGTCTTATTTTCTGCTCTCTTCCCAAGGTCTAGAATGATCCTGGCATATAGCAGAATCCTAACACATGTTTTAACAAATGAATTACGTGCTGAGACAAGGGGTACCTGCATTTCCTCCACCAGGAGTTCCTATATGGTGATGAAAATCAGTATAAAGAGCTTCCCCTTTGATAGTCTCTACTGCCAACTAGTTCCTTCCTGGAGCTAGAATCAGATATGTCCCACAGGATGGACACAGCCTCACAGCAAATTAGTTAATTTACCACCAGATGTTAACTGACCACCTACTATGTGCAATTCCCTCTCCAATACAATTGGGCCATACAAGATATTGCCCCTGTTTTCAAAGAGTTTCTATACAAATAGAAACTTTGTTGCCACAAAGTGACCACCGAACCCATTCACAACCTAAGACAATTGAACACGATCCCAGGAAGAAAGGGAAGGACTCTTTATGCAGTGCTGAGGCCAAGGAGGTGAGTGGTAGGCATGAAAGGAGAACTCAAAGAGATGGGAAGACTGCGTGATTACAGAAGACAGGCGTCTTGAATTAGGCCTCGGAGCCCAGGTGGAGAATGGAAGAAAGGGCATAACAGGAACACAGGCGTGTGTGTGTGCACCTGTGTGTGTGTTGGGAGGTGAGGGAGGATGCGAAAGTGGAAGAAAGCAGAGCATACAAGGCATGCCAAGGGTTCATTCTGTCCATCACGATTTGAGTCAACTGAATAAATATTTATCAGTTCATGCTATGTGCCAAGCATTGTGATAGGTACAAGGGGCACAATGGTTAACAAGACTAATATGGTCCCTGGCTCACAGGCTAGTGGAAGATACAGACAAGTAAACAGATAATTACAATACAATGTGATAAGTGCTGTGACAGGGAAAAGTCCAGGTGTTATGAGAAGGACGGAGAATGGACCCCACCCAGATGGGAGGGTCAGGAAAACTTCCTAGACATTCCCTACAAGGGCTGTCAAGCTGACACCTGAAGCCAAGGTAGGAATTAGTTGGGTGAAACTACGCAGGTAGGTTATATAGCACCTACCCTAGAAGAGCAAGCATTATGGGCCATGGGCATCTAAAGTTGGCTGAGTTTGCAGGACTGCAAGGGGAGGAGAGAGAGGAGATGGGCCGGGGACGGAAGCAGTGGCCAGGTAGGCAGTCTCGTGAACTTCACTTTAAGGAGTCTGGACTTTATCCGAAGAGCGAGGGTAGCCACTGAAGAATTGTAAGGGAATGACCCAAACATATTTGCATTTTGGGTAAACTACCTGCAGTGTGAGACGGCCCTTAGAGGAGAAATGGGAGATAAGAACACAAGAGTAACATGTAGCTCGGTTCTTCAAGGTCCACCCTAGACCAGCGCAAGAACTAAATGAATATTTCATGAGTGAATGAATGAGCTGATCAACCCATCATTCAATCATTCAGTGCAGGACTGAAAACAGGAGACTTGAGAGAAAGGATAAAGTTGACTGTGTGTATGTAAGGGTCAGAGTGAATGCACATCGGAACGCTGACATGTCTTCGATCTTGCATCTCATCAGACAAATGAGAACAACAGTTGACAATGCAGCACAGGATAATAGAGGGAAACAGCGTCAACACTGGAGTTAAAAGACCCACGTCTGACCTGTAGTTTTGCCAGTTATTAATTTTGAGTAGCGTCTTAATTTCTCTGATGCTCAGGTCCCACGTTATATCCACTCTTTATGTGTAACCACACAGCATATAACATAGGAATGGTTATCACAACCTATGTACATTTCTGTTTTCAGCTGATGTTTAGGAGCTGTGGTGGGATTTGCAGCCTGGTGGCATTTCTAAGTCAACCACTGTAAAAAGAAGTTAGTGAGACCTACATGACAATGAAGTTGTGGTTCATGTGAAAGGGAATTTAGAAAAAAAGTAGCCACTATTGTTCAAACTTTGGGCAGACAACTCTCTACCTTGTCAACTGGAGACCGTAGCAGATAGGGAGGATGTTAAGAGTCCATCTCCTGTTGCTGTCCCCAAGGAGGGGAATGGCAGCAGAAATAGGCAGAAAAAATAATGTACCTGAAGGCCACAGGGGTCGGTGAGGTGGCTTGGAGACCATTTAGGGACACAGTCTAGACAAGAATCCATTGAGCTCCCACCTCAATATAAAGACTCAGCTGTGGGACTTCCCTGGTGGCGCAGTGGATAAGACTCTGTGCTCCCAATGCAGGGGGCCCAGGTTCGATCCCTGGTCAGGGAACTAGATCCCACGTGCATGCCGCAACTAAGAGTTCGCATGCCGCAACTAAGAAGCTGGCAAGCTGCAACTAGGGAGCCAGCTGCCACAACTAAGACCCCGTACAACCAAATAAATAGATAAATATTTTTTAAAAAGACTCAACTGTTAGGGGGGTTCATTTCATTTTCATGATGAAGTAAAGCTTGAATGAATTATTCTTGTTTATTTTCTATCATCACAGAGTTAGCCCTCAGCAGTTGGGTCTAATCCAATCAATTAAAGACTCCAATCAATCAATCACAAACAAAAAGGCCACTTTCAGTTTCTCCAGGAGATTCCAATGCAAACAGCAGTGAAATAAGTTGACTAAATAATTCATCCTCTCCAGTGACCAGGCACCCAGCAGTGACACCTCAGTGAGAGTTCACAATCACAGGCGTCTTTTACAAGCTACGCACCTCTAATAGCAGGCATGGACACCTAAAGCTGCCATCAGAGTCTCTTTATCAAGATTGAAATCCCTGAGTCTTCTGTGCTCCAATACATTTCACCATCCACATTGTTTAATTGAGCCCTTTACTACAAATGTTTTAGGCTCTGATGCAAGACAGGAATTTGAAGCATGCATTCGAGTATTTAATGGTGTTAATTTCTGGGGCACACAAATATCAGCTTCACTCAACAATCCAATAATCTTGCAAAATAAAGAAAATACACCAGAGAATGAAATGCAGCATGGAATTCTCCAGGATTGCAAAGCAAAGCGGTTCCTGGATCCTGCTGCCTGATAATAAAACAGCCGCCTATTTACAGACCCTTAAAGATATGAAAATAAATAAAAATAAAAGAAAAAAAGATGGGGGTGCTTTCAGATGAAAGAATCATTCTATATTTTATACTCAAACATGTTTAGTTGGCTGCTTCAAGCTCTCAAACATGTCCCAAGTTAATTTTAAATGTAACACATCTGATCATTACAAACGAAATACAGTCCTTGTTGCTTTTGGTTTGTTTTTTTAACTGGCAGGCATCAACTGAAACAAATCCTACCTGGAAATATGGATGGTCTCTTTTTCGGCCGCCTCAGGTGAATGGGTTCCAAGTTTTTAATGTTTCTTTGAAGTCTTCCTTTAATGTCATTTCCTATGAGTAGTTCAGGTGGCAGGCTACTCCGTCTTGATGATTTACAATCATTTTGAGATGAATTTAGTTTGTTCTTCGTCCTGGAATATAAATTGCCGTCATCAACTGCCATGGTAGGAAATACATTAGATTTTCTTAACAAAATCTGAAAAGCCAAACCCAGCCTCAGCCATCTGCGTCTCCACCCCAGATTCAGATGTTCTCATGCTTCACCGGCACTTGTCTGGGAAGCTTAGCAAGTTGATAGGCGTGGACTTGAACAGGTGTAGAATTACGAAGGAGCCCCTCCTATCCACAGCTAATAGCACCAGGGAGGAGAGATCCAAAATATCATTAGGTTCAGAAGACTGAGGAATTTGAACAGATGTGGCACACGGGTAATGAAAGTGATGGTTACTGTGTGAAATTTCTGTTTTATTAGTGCGATGTCATAAAGCAAACACAACTTACTCTTTAAGAATGAATACCTATGCAAATCGCAAGCCTAATTATTATTACTTCCCAAACTATTCAAGATTTTTTACAAGCTTTTGGGAAACATTTTACATTTCCTCCTACCTTTTTGTTTCAAACTACACACACAGAACAAACATCTGTCTTTATTAAATTCCTTATCTGGCAGGCAGCCGACTGGAAGTTGGCTGGACGAAGGAGATGAGAGATGGCTGGGGAGATGAGGAAAGAACCCGTGGTGGGCGTGTACCGAGCAGCAGTGCCGGGAACCCTGCGCCGCTTCCTACCCACCCCTTCCATCCTGCGCTCTACCTGGCAAACGGCTTCTTGTAAAGGTCAGCTGTCTGGCGGCGAAGTCAGAGGTCTAGCAAATGAGCTGTGACCTTATCAGTGATGGCAGCCTCCACTCAACAAATGGAAAGGAAACTCTGTGACCTTTGCGGGGATTCTGCCTTTTGCAACTTGAAGCTAACACCTTGAAACTAACGTGGTCAACTGGTTTGGTGGTCTGAGAAAAAGCAGCATTTACTAGATTCCTGCTTGACCTGTCCCATACTTTCTTTCTTTCTCTTCCGGAGTTTGCATTTTGTGTCCTTTGTTCCCTTCCCCCTTGCTCTATTTATGTGGAAATGTTCTGCCCTTTTTTCTTTAATTGACTGTGCAGAAATCATAACCCGATCATTTATTCCCTCATGTCCCAGGGCTGGGTCTCCTCTCCCCCACCCCCTCCTCTGTCTCTCTCTGTCACACACACACACACACACACACACACACACACCTCTTATGTTCTGTCTGGTTGCAGTGTGAGTCAGAAGATAAAGAAGATAAAATCTGCCTTTTCTCTTCCCAGCGCCTGGAATCAGTAGATACATCCCATTATAAAGGATTTAGGGGTTGTTTCAGAAATCACTGTTTACTTAGGTTTCCTGGCTGCCAAGTGGGTTGTATTACTTGGTAGAATTTAGGAGCTGGGTCTTTTCACCTAACTGAGGATACACTTCAACACAAGTATAAGTTTCATTTTCTTTGCTCCTTTTAGCAGATAGGTCTTCAAACTACTACAGATTTTCTGAAGAGAAAAGTATTTTTTTAACAAGTGTGTCCCGATTAGGGTTGCATTATAACCCATAAATTATAATTATAATCCAGCAAACTATTTACATATTAGATTATTAAATTATTTTACTAATTCTGAGCAACATCTACACCATTTCCCTTGCAGGACTTAAAACTATTTTGTCAAGTTGGAATGTATCACGAACTTCAAAACAATGAGTGGCTTGTACAAAACTATTTTGAAAAGCCCATGAGACTTTTTCAATCTCCCTTAGCTTAATGAAAATACATTTTTTTTTTCTAGTAAAGAAATAAAAAGTAAAGCATTACTTGAAGTTTGAGATAACGATTTAATAGGAGAAAGAAAACATTTCCATAATGTAAATCTCATGAACAGTGTTTAAGTTTTGAATACCTAACAGGGTAGAGCCCTAGGATACAAAATACTGGATACTAACAGGGAGAAATCTAGCAAAAGACAAGCTGAAAGTCGAGCTATTTAGTGACTTTCTTTCCCAATTCACGGTATCCTCACGGGGCTAAATAAGACTGTGTATGAGATGAAATGGAGTCTTAGAGGAAAGGTGTTATTATCACACAGAGTGTGGAACAGGTACGGCTGCACCTTGGAGAGGCTGGCTGCAAACACAGGGTTAAGAGTGTATGCATCTGGAAGGCATTGTAACAATAGCTGTGGTTTATTGCATGCTTAATACCAGCCAGGTTCTGTGCTAAGCTTTGGACATGCATCATCTCATTGATTCTTCCTAATCCCCGTGTTCTACAGATGAGCACACTGAGACTGCCAAATGCCAGGGAACTGGGGGAGAGATCTGAACACAGCTTTGACCTGACTCCCAACGCTTATGCCCAAGGCCATGCTTTAAACTACACCACACTGAAAAAAAAACAAAAACAAAAAACTACACCATACTCAAAACAAAAGAACACCATGTTGCATTATTAAATGTATATATGAAATCTGAAAGAATTCTAAAGTCTTTCTCTATTTTCCTAGCACAATTCTTGGTTTTAGGCAGATTTCCATTGCATCACTGAGTGAGGGAGCAATGGTCTGGCTGATCTAACTGGGCCTTCCCCGTGTAACCCAGCTGTCAGGACATCCTTAAGATCCATGGAATGAAAGTATGAAAAAACAGAAGGAGAATTCCGATTTATGCTTTAAAAATAAAGTATTCATGTTGAGACTCTGCATATTAAAATGCATTTTAGATAAACGTATTCCATTTTCCTGAGATTTAAATCATAATTAGGGAAAAAAATCCTACCCTACTTGTGAAGGTGCCCCTAATCTCCTGATCCTCTAAAAATAAACCAATGTAAGAGAGGGCTCAGGGTTCCTGATATGCGCAATTTAATTCCTCTCCTGCCCAACTATTCTCCACTCATTGGGAATATAAACAGATATGAATCTAGCTCATTTACTATATTTTCTCAAAGAGGAAAGTGAGAACAGCTTGAATTTGCTACTATTCAAATTTTAGGGTAAAAGGACAATTTTTATTTATTTTAAAATAGTATAAAATTTGTGAACATAAAAAAAGTAAACTTTCTTTTCAAAATATTTAAATTGGCTGACAACATGAGTGATAATCAGCCACAAATAATTTAGCTTGGTTTGGGCTAAATGAGAATATTGACAAACTGTAATGTTAAGTCCATTCCTCTCTCCTTCATACTACCAGCAAAAGTGGAATTTCATTTTTTTTCAGGTAGTCAAAGGAATGATGATATATTAGGCTCCGAGCTAAAAGAAATCTTAAAACTTATAGCATAGTTAAGTAATTTAAAATTTATAACTGGACATTTTCTATTCCTATACATTTAATAACTATTACGTTTTAAAAGTTTCCATTCTCCTAAAAATCCAATATATTAATCTCTTTTGAATTATTTTAATTTCTTATTCTTCAAGAACTTGTGTTTTGGGTTTGTTTTTTTTTTTTTGACCAAAATGGATTAAATTTAATCTGTGTGGTACCAAAAGCCTTAGAGCTTTCTTTGTTTTTTTAATTAATTTTTATTGGAGTATAGTTGACTTACAATGTTGTGTTATAGTTTCTGCTCTACAACAAAGTGAATCAGTTATACATATACATATATCCACTCTTTTTTAGATTCTTTTCCCATATAGGGCATTACTGACTATTGAGTAGAGTTCCCTGTGCTATACAGTAGATCCTAATTAGTTATCTATTTTACATCCAGTAGTGTGGATGTGTCACTCCCAGTCTCCCAATTTATCCCTCCCGTTTTCCCCCTTGGTAACCATAAGTTTATTTTCTACATCTGTGACTCTATTCTGTTAAGAACTTGTGTATTTTTTATTAAATGCTGTTACCATCTCATGAACATTTTATTCCTCCTGCTAATAAGACACTGTCTTCTTGCTCTTAGAATGTTCAAATATTCCATAGAAAGACATTTATTTCCTCATTTGCAGCTATAATTTCCCTGTGAATTTTGATAGCTTTTAAATAGCACTACTAAATTATTTGGATTTTTTGAGAAGGTTGCAAGTTGAGAACTGTACAATTTTACAACTGTAACCACCTTGCTCATTATCACCTTTTGAGAAGTGATCCACCAAGATTTTAGGCCTGTTAAGATTCAACCAATTAGCTTCCAAATCTCAATCTGACTCTGCTGTACTGTATATCCTGCAAATATTTCTGATTTTTCAACTCTTCATTCAGTTTGTAAACTGAGAGGACCAATTATTCAGTGGGTTTGCCACCAGGGGAAAAAAAAAAAATCATCGTATAGAATGTCAGAATGAAGGATATCACCAAGCCAAGGAACTCCACTGATGCATCCCTCTGAGAGGTCACCTGCCACCACTTACGGCCAACACATCTTTGCTTGGTGTTGTTAACACACCTGCAGTATTACCTAGGGTGTGACCATGGCTGAGGAAATCTTTTCTCCCCTCCTAACAATACAATGGAGATTTTCAGTACTTATCTCATTGGCTCTCCCTGGCAATTAGCACTAATGACCAGCCTTTCCCTCTTCAAATTCTCTGCTCCCTTGGCGTCCATGACACTATTATCTCTTGTTTTCCTCCTATGTCTCAGGTCCCTTCTGCTCAGATTCTTCAGGGGCTCCTTAGAAGGGTATTTTCTTCTCTCCTTCCCTCGTTCCTTCTCTTTGGCAAGCCCCCTGATTGGACACATCTACTATGTGTCTGACACCACGCAAAGTCCAAGGTCTCTGCTCTCAAGAACCTCTTGATCTAGGAAGGGAGCAGACCTATAACAAACGAGTTACTGGAACACAGAGAGATCACTCTGTGCAGAGGTGACATAAAAAAAGCTACTTGGTCAGCTCTTCCTGATGGGGAGGGGAATGGGAAGTGAAGCGTTTTCAGGGGAGAAGTGGAGAGTTCACAAGACAGATGAAGGGAAACAGTGCAAAGGCACTAAGACGTGACATCACACCAAATGCCCACAAAATGGCAAGCACAGCAATCCCGTACCTACACTGGGGCATTATATCATGCAAAAGTACAGACATTGGAAAAGTGAGATAGAGCAATCCTAGCAAATTGGGAACAGAAGGAAAACCCATAAGTTGGCATTATTACATATTTTTTCAAACACCACCACAAATTAGAGATACAGAGGACACCTCCTTTAAAAAAAAAAATCAGTATTAAAAACCTGGCTCTAACCTGTTCAAACAATTTGGTAATTCCTAACAAAATGTAAAAAGACATTTTAAAAAATCTGGCTCCAGTAAATAACCCTTCTCCTGAATCATCTTTATTTATTCCAGAATCTAAGATACAGAGATTTGCTGAAGCAGACTCTTATGCAAGTTTTTAATGTCATGCAGACTGTACCTTTTAAAAAAATCTTTAGAACCAGGTCTTACTGGCTTGAGATCCTACTTCATTTGCACTTGCATTCCTCTTTGTTCAATTTTGCAAGTCTCAGCAAAATGCCAGCATAACTGCAGGGCCTTTTCTCAAATTAAGGTAGGGCTTAAGGACACATTTTTCTGGGCTTGTTGTGGAGTTCTCTGGTGAGAAGCTACAGCATAAACAAATCTCCCTCCCTGTACTATGTCCCTGACACACCCACATGGTCTCTGAGAGGAAGGATGGATAGTTATTCTTCGGCTTAAGGAACTAAACTGAAATTTGCATTCATAAGAGAATCGAAGCTTTTAAAATATTTTGTCCAAATACTAGACGGTGTAACCTCAGAAATGCGGTAGCTAAAACCAGGTTGGCAAGTGACTGCTGTCACTCAGATGGCAGCAGTTATTAGTGGCGCTCAGCAGACGTTCTCAGCCACGACTGCAACTTTCATCTGTGTGCCGATAACGTGAAGTCCAAAGCCCCATCCCAAACTTCTCCGTAGTGTTCTAGATTTGAAATGTTGGGGAGGTGATGGATTCATAGGTGTACACATGTGTCAAAACTAATCAACTTCGGGCTTCCCTGGTGGCGCAGTGCTTGAGAGTCCGCCTGCCGATGCAGGAGACGCGGGTTCGTGCCCCGTTTCGGGAAGATCCCACATGCCGCGGAGCGGCTGGGCCCGTGAGCCATGGCCACTGAGCCTGCGCGTCCGGAGCCTGTGCTCCGCAAATGGGAGAGGCCACAACAGTGAGAGGCCCGCATAACGCAAGGAAAAAAAAAAAACTAATCAACTTCTATACTTCAAATATAAGCAATTTATCATATGTCAATTATCCCTCAATAAAACTTTTTTTTAAAAAGGCAACGTTATACCTCTCCCCAGTGCATTCGGCCAGGATTCAGACATGTTCCGGCTTTCAGCTAATAAAATTAATAAATAAAAGTGAAAACAATCTTCTTATTCTATCATCTACTTCAAGAGTGAGAGAAAAATATACATGGACTCAAGTGTTATGTGAGTCATTTTCACTGAAGAATTTTCTTATCCTGAACTATGTCTTTAGTGTTTAATTTACACACTGTAGAACTCCAAGAATGCCTGAAAGATGTCTACATGATACTCCCAGGTAACACATTCACTGTTACAGTGAGTTGCCCAGAGAAGGTGCTCAATAAATATTACAGAATGAACGGAAAAGTAAAAGAGTAAAAATTTGCAATGAAAAAAAAAAAAGAAGGCACTTCTTAACAGGAAGTTTCCTCACAAGCCACCAAGCAAAAGTGTGCAATCTTTTCGGGCAAAAGACTTCACGATCAGGATAAACATCGGTTATCTTAGGTGACTTAGGTGCAGCCTTGCTAAACACCCAAGGACTGGATGAAATGACCTAGTCTGAAGATTCTTCCCACAATTTCTGACACTGCTGATGTCCTTTAGATTCTACGATTTGAACTTTCCAGAGGTAAGTGGCAGCATGAATGCCTTCAGTGGCTCTGGAGCTGGATCAAACACTGCACTGATTATTCAGGTGACACCACCCATTTAATGAAAAAATGTGAAATGTCCTAGTCATTGAGCTAGCTCTATTCTGTGCAAATTCAGGTGTGAGCAATAGAAAAACTTTATAACTCACGGCCATTTAAATCCCAGTTTAGCTTCATATGGTTAGCATTTTTACAAACATCGTATTGCTTCTTATGCAAACAAAAGTAAGAGTAAAGTTTTTCAGAAACTGATACTAAGCGGTCAAAAAAAAAAAAAAAAAAGCAACTGTAAGAAAACAGACTTAAATATCACAATTCAAAAGCCTGATCCAGTGGGCCGAGAACTCTGTACCCAAAAACAATGTCTTAAATTTCTGTAGGAAATCTAAAAAAATGATGGACCATGTACAAGGCCATGAAACAAATCTCAAGATACCAATTTGTTTTTTGTTGTCATACCCTATGAGACATTCTCTTATCACTACCCAAAAACTGGGAGTCGATGTAAAACATAGCAACATTTTCTTTTAATCCAATGCTCGTAATAGTATTTATTGTGTATTCCCTCTAGTCACGTACTATGCTAAGTATTGACATTTCTCATGCAGTACGACCATTTTCTCTACTTGACAGAGGAGGAAACTCATTAAGAGAGGCCAAGAAACTGCAGCAGTAACTGATTACAACCAAGCCTAGTCTTCCTTTAATACCAAACTCTCTAAAATATACGTTTCCCCTCTGATTCTGTTTCCCAGCTACCTCCAGGCTTTCCCCTCATCCTTATCCACAAAGCATCTCCTTTGCCCCACCCTCATTTCTGGGCCTTCTTTTATGACCAGGAAGGAGCAACTGAATCAAACAAGAAACTTCAAATGGTATCCTTCCAGTATCTCTCCCTCAGGTGCTGAAAGGAGCCACCCTTTTATTTCCTTTGTCCAGGAATTAAATTCCAACTCAGGCTTCCAAATGTCTGTTTCACGCAAGATTTAAGAATGTGTCATGTTTGTTTACTCACTGTTGAGTCCTAGCCAGCTTGGAGGAAATTTTATCAAAACTTGGAACTATCTTCACCAGTAAGTAAGGTGGGCCTTAATTTTCCACTTCAATTCTCCCAGCTTCCTCTGTCATCTCAGAAAGATCTAACTATCCTTCTACTTATTTTATTTATTTTTATAAAAGGTGATTTATTTTTTTATCATATTCTAGAAGCTAGGAAAGGTCCAAGTATCAGAAACCAAACTTCATATAAGCCAAACCAACATCTTTCAACCCCACCTCCATAAAATATAACTACAAATTTATATCATTAACTCATGATGAATAGCTAAGAGACAGGATCTTAAGACAACTCTTGAAGCAGACCTATTTTTGGTTTCTTGCATAAATTCATGCTTCTCTTACTGGTTTTATAAGTTCTATTAGTAATCAGGATTTAAAGGAAGAGAGATAGTTTCATAGCAGCTAAATCTCAAAAAAAAAATCCCTATTTCAGATTCTTTCTAGCTGTTTGTTTTTTTTTAATTCTATTTTTTATTACAAAGGAAATACGTTTGTTGCAGAATATTTGGAAAGCACAGAAAAGTAAATAAAAAGAAGCAGAAAACATTTTATAACCTCATGAATCATGACAACCACTGTCAACATTTTGGCATATTTGATTCCAGATTCCAGGCTTTGTCCTGCCATCCACCACCCACCCAGATTCAACCTCAGAGCCCCCTCTCATCCGTGTGAATGGTACTATGTGGCTGGGAGGGGCCAGTGTGTCTGGAGCCACCCAAGGGAGGTCAATGAGTGAGGCTGTCATGTGTACGGAAATGGGGCGGGTAGACAGTGATGAATGGGGTGAACATTTCTCCCCTGAAGGGCAGTGGCTTCCCAAGATCCAGTGGACTGTGCTTGTGGAGAACTAAAGGCCCAGTTTGCCTCACCCTCTGATTTTTCAAGAGAACCTTGCAACCCTGATTTTTGTTTTGAAATATCCTAAATTGTAAATGTTGGCTTCATGTTTTTAAAGACAGTGTACAGGCCGAAGAAACCAAAGTTGTGTATCAGTTGAGGCCTCTGGTTTAACCCCCTTCCCCAGGCCACACGGTCAAGTGTTTACAGAACTTCTGGAGTCCGTGCCTTAACCCACGATTTTCAAACAGTGGGTCTGTGTGACAAAGCTGTGCCTAGGTGAGAAACGTCTAGGAAATTCTGCGGACAAATCTCTTTTGTAGCGTCACCATGCAGGGGTCCATGTTGAAGACTCTTGAATCTTGCAGCAAAGAATCAATCCTACTTAACTCTGTTTAACTGGCATTTTCCAAACTTGGCTGAATAGAGAACTTTCTTTCCCCCTGTTTTCTAGGTAACAAACAACTATTAGTATGTTTTGACCCTAATGTTCTGCAAAACAAAAAGCCATTTGTTAATGGCCTCTTGGGCATGGTGACTGCCCATGTAGAAGAAACGAACAAGCTTTAAATCCCTGCACGTTGTTTGCCAGGTCCCCCCTCCCCTGCAAGGAGAACAGACCTCGGTGCTATGCAATCAATACACAATCAACTACTTTTGCCTGTGCTAAAGAAGATGGACCAGAGAAAGGAACTTCAAACAATTTATATCAGGCTCAGGCGTCCAATACAAGCCACAGAAACTGTCTTTATAATTTATCCAGGAAACTGAAGAAGTGAGTTTCTACTCTTGCAACCCATGCCAACGGTTGGAAGGGGGCAAGGGAAGTCAAAATATAATTATACTTTTCTACAGATTGTCCTCAAAGTAGACAGAAAATAACTGAAACTCAACAGTGTTCTCACTCGATCAGCAGTTACTCTGTTACACACAAACCTGTATTCTTCTTGTTGTTGAACACGTTTCTCCACAAAGATCAGCTATCACACCGCCTTGATGAAATGCTACCCTATTAGGGAAGTCAGTTTTTTTCCATCTATGATCGCTTGTGGTTTCATTTTGGTCTTTACAGAGATGTAGAAGTTTGACTAGGAATCTAATAAATGCTGTTTTGTGGTTTTCCATTTTCCCACAGTAATTCTTCTGAAATTCTCAAAAGATGAACCACTACCTCAGCTCCAGCATTTGTATGTCTTTATTTTTGTCAGGCCTTTATTTTTATTTACTGTTGACCTGAAAGGCCAGGTATTTATAACTGTAGTTTCTCTAATTCCCCTTTTCCTACACTGAGAGAGAATTCTTACAGTAATGAAATGCTTAAAAATTCTGGAAAATTTTAGAGTCTTGGAGAAACTAGCATAGGATTCTCAGTGTAATTCAGACTTGAAAAAATGATATAGTATTCATCAACTGTTACAAATGTTTTATTTCTTTGCCATTCCAGGAGAGGAGCCATAAGAAATAAAATTCTTTAAATCACTTAATACAAGAGTTCCCTGTATTGAGTTGTCGTTTCGTAAGGTAACACCGTCGTCCTCGGTATCCAAGGGGCCCTGGTTCCAGGACCCCCAAAAGCTGATACCAATATCAACAGATGCTCAAGTCCCTTTGTAAAATGCTGCAGTTGGCTGAATCCGAGAATGCAGAACCAGCAGATAACGGCAGATAACGGAGGGCCAGCTGTGTATATCGTGACCTACAGAAATCCACACAAAGCTTCTTTTCCCTAGAAAACATCTAGTTTAACTTCCACTTTGAAATATCAGACTGACTTTAGTGAATGCCCAGATCTAAAAAATCAGTAGTATTTTGTACAGTTTCATACTTACGGGGGCCGGGGTGGTGGGGGAAAATGGCTGGGTGAACACATTAAACACATTGTTAGGGTGAGTGGGCCGGGGATGTATTAATGGTGACTTTAATGCGATACGGAGGATGTAAGGGGTTCTCTTGTGACTTCAAGTGAACATTCTTTTTCCCCAAACCAAACAAGCTGGTCATTTGAATCTCCTTCTCACATCCTGTAGCTGTCAAACACTCTTCCTTGACGTGCATACAAAGCTGTAATTTTCTACATGCACTGCTCTTTTTGTGGAGGAGGTATGTGGTTTTGGTTTATGTTGTTTTGTCTACATTCCCTGCAAACGCTTCTTCTGATGCAATGCTTCACAGAATGTTTACTATTTTACTAATCCTCAGTGGGCGAGAAGAGCAGGGGGAATATATGTGCGTGCGTGCGTGTGCGTGTGCGTGCGTGCGCGTGTGCGTGCATGTGCATGCGTGTGTGTGCGTGCGCGTGCGTGCTGCGTGTGTGTGTGTGCGTGTCTGTACACACGTCTATATCTTTATCCCGTATGTCTAAGCAGCCTGGAATTTGTAGACAGGTACTATTAACCAAGGGATAAGATCTAATCACCCTGTGCTCGCATTCTCAAGTAGCAGCTGTGTGTTCTTCAGATACATAAAATCCTCAGATCTATGCTACCACCTCATCGTGGGGCTCACATCCAACTACATGATGGATATTTCCATCTGGATACTCAAGATCACCCGAGGCTCAGCAGGTCCAGAACTGAAATTATCATGGGCTCTAAATTGCTACCCCTCCTGAATTGCCTTGACCACTTGAATCTCTAACTTGGGAATCTTTCTAAATTCCGTCCTCTCCCCGCCACCACACGTAGCGCTTACCCAGTGCTGCCAATTTTACCACTTTGAATTCATCGCTTCCTCTATTCCTGTCACCCTTGTCCTAAGGCAGGTCTCCATTAACTCTTGCCTAGACTCTGCGATGGCTTTCTCTCTGCCTCTGCCCCTCAAACATGTCCTAACTGTTGGTGCCAAATGGCTCCACTGAAAAGACAAATGGCAGGTCCTTCTGCTTAAACTGTCTTCAAGGCTCCCTGGGTCTGTAGGTGGAAAGGCAATGATGGCTCCATTCAGCACCTTGGCACCACCAAGCCTCTCCTCCATGACCTGGTGCCAGTTTGCTTCCTTACTCTCACCTCTTACAACTGCCTTCTTTGCATGTGCCTGTTCAGCAATGCTCAGCTGCACACGGTTGGTGCCCTGAACACTCCCCACTCCCAGCCATTGCTCAGTGAGTGCCCTAGTTCTCGTGGCCACCTCCTCCTGGAGTTCTTTTCTTACCCTCTCCTCACCCCTTAATTCCCTCTGCTCGCTCCCTGCACCACCCCTCTCTCCTCTCCCAGCCCCAATTCCCCAGAGGCTCCATTAAGAAACTGTTTCTGGCTTTTCCCAGCTGCCTTAGTTACTCCTCTGAGCTCCGAAGTCCCTTGCTCGACTATTTACCATCACCTTTCCAGCACTGTTGTAATAGTTGATCTGCCCACGCATCCGTCTCCCTCGCTGGCATGTAACTCATGTCTTACACACCTTTGCTTGCTCGGCTGTGGAACTGGAGGTTCACTCTCCTTACATATTGGGGTCACCCATGCCAGGCTCCCAGGGCTAAGATCGGGGAGCGGAGGTGGATGCCAGGAGAACTGTGTCTTCTGAGTCCTTGCAGCTTCTGGAAGTAGTTTGGGGCTGCAGGAGTTATATTTTCACACACTTAAACACAAATACCTAACTAGTTGACATCAGCAGAAGAGAGGAAGTTAGAAAAAGAAAAATGAGTTCAATACCCACTGAAATATGTAGGTAAAAGGCTGATATGGCAAGATAAGGCCTGAACACTTGACTCTAACCTTCTAAGGTTGATTTTCTTGATTCACAAATGGCTCAAACATGACTATAAACAACTGCTTTGGTTAAGTTTCAAAAGGAGTGAGTGAAAATAATCACAAAAAAGTATTTTTTTTTAAAGTTATACCAAGTAAAGAGAAAGAAGGGAAGAGAATTCTAGTGCTAATTTAACTGACATATAGTTTCGATTCTAAATGATACATAATAGATTTGGGCAATGACAGCAGCCCCATTCCAAGGGACCTCAGTCCGCTTCTGGAAGCACTGGTCTCTAAACACACCACAGGGCTGGTGGACGGACAACCAGGACATCCACCAAGTCCAGTGAGGTGGATGGACGCTACAGTTCCATTCCATTCAATGCACCACACATTTACTGAGCTCTTTTATGTATCAGCAATGTAAGTCCAGGGAAGGGAGGTGGGAATAAAAGAAGAAAAAAATTCCTGAGCTTGAGGAATTTACAATTTAATGAACCAAAGAGAACAACGCTACCTGACCAGATGAACTGTCTGGCTACTATAAAGAACAGCCAGGGTAAACCTTGAATAATAAAAAGCAGTGGGAGGCAGGGCTTCCCTGGTGGCACAGTGGTTGAGAGTCCGCCTGCTTGTGCGGGGGGCGCGGGTTCGTGTCCCGGTCCGGGAGGATCCCACGTGCCGCGGAGCGGCTGGGCCCGTGAGCCGTGGCCGCTGGGCCCGCGCGTCCGGAGCCTGTGCTCCGCAACGGGAGAGGCCACAGCGGTGAGACGCCCGCGTACCGCAAAAAAAAAAAAAAAGCAGGGGGAGGCAGGGCTTCCCTGGGGGCGCAGTGGTTGAGAGTCCGCCTGCCAATGCATGGGATGCGGGTTCATGCCCCGGTCCGGGGAGATCCCGCATGCCGCGGAGCGGCTGGGCCCGTGAGCCATGGCCACTGAGTCTGCGCGTCCGGAGCCTGTGCTCCGCGACGGGAGAGGCCACAGCGGTGAGACGCCCGCGTACCGCAAAAAAAAAAAGAATAAAAGCAGTGGGGGGTCGGGGGGAGGATAAAATGCAGTATTTTAGAAGAACATTTACTTAAAAATTACATACTACTTCTGACTTGTGTAGCTTCCAACTACAAAAATTCAAATAAAGTTTTAAGATGTACATCGGTTTTCAGACGGAAGAGAGTAGGGATGAATACTTGGTTTTCATTTAAAATAAGTGCTGGTGTAGATTGCTTTAACTTCGTTTTTAACTTATTAGTAACCAACCAATTGTGACTAGAGGGAAAAACTTCTGAAAACCAGGTGAACTTCCACATGGTATATTAACCATCACGGTGATGATCTTGACACTTGATAATGGATGCGTTTCTCATGGCACTGGGGGCAGTCCAGTGAGGTGGAAACAGCACAGGGGCTGGAGTCCCAGGATAAGTGAGAGTCCTTCTGAGGATGAAATAAGACACCTTTGGGGAAATGTAACTCATTCTGCCTGGGATATAGTATTTGCTAAGTAAAAGCAATTTCTTATTCCTTTCTCTTTCAAATTCTAAATCAAATTGCATGGAATAATTCTGGAACAAAAAACTTATTATGTAGGGTGGTGGGTCAGGAGATGGCTAGTTTTGAAAGGTCTTATAGCTTTGTTACCTGATCTCTCAAAGAATGCTCATGTAATATCTTGAAAAAATAAAAATCAATAAAAGGTAATAATCCACAAAGTATATAGTCTCCTGGGAAATAGCTGACAATGCACTGTGTGAAGATAAATGAGGCATTATCCTAGACCTTAAGGAGCTGACCATGTAGTATGAAATGGCTTTGGTCTGGCAGGCAGATGACAGAATATCCAACTTGAAATCAGAAGATCTGGGTTTGATTTTAGATTCTGGCATTTATTAGCTGTGTGATCTTGGGTAAGTGAGTTAACCTCTCTGAGCTTCTGCATCTTCATCTGTAAAGCAAGAATGACAGCATTCACTATGCAGAAAGTGGCTAAGGGAGAGTAAACAAGATAATTCCTGTGAAAGCCCCTGGGCACAGAGTTAGTCCTTACTAAACATCGGTTGACTCGGAATTTTTGTGAGCTGCACTGACTTTTACAGGTAATTCCAGGTAACAACAGTAAAACATCTCTTATCTTCATGCAGGGCAAAAAATAGGAATAAAAAAATATACTGAGCATTATTCTATATAAAACGTAAAACACCCAGACAAAACAGACACTTGAGTAAAATTATTCCCAAGGAATTATTCATCACTTTACATAAAGATGCTCCATCACAAGATTCCCTTGGGTTTCAGACTCTTCTATGTGTGTAAAATGTGTGTGCACATATACATATGTAGGTACAAATACATGTCTGTACACACACATCCATCTTTTTACATCTTCATTCTCAAAAGATCACCAATATCCAATGTTAAATGAAAGTAATGAACTTTCATAAGCCTTTGTAAGTAAAAAGGAAGAAAAACTCATTTTTTGTTTGTTTGTTTGTTTTGCAGTACACGGGCCTCTCACTGTTGTGGCCTCTCCCGTGGCGGAGCAACAGGCTCCGGACGCGCAGGCTCAGCGGCCATGGCTCACGGGCGCAGCTGCTCCGCGGCATGTGGGATCTTCCCGGACCGGGGCACGAACCCGCGTCCCCTGCATCGGCAGGCGGACTCTCAACCACTGCGCCACCAGGGAAGCCCAGAAAAACTCATTTTTGAATCCGTGTCTACACCACTTTGTTTCCTGCCCCATTCCACCACCTTCACTAATACAAGTTAGGGCAAAAACGGAGAAAAATGGAGGGAGCACAACAGTTACACACAGGCCGGCCTGTTCATCGCTTGAGCTGCTCTTACTGCATTTGCTTTTCTCCTCGCCCGCCCCCCCCCCCACACTGCTGAGCTTCCTGGCCCCGCCCTGGGAGCTATAATCCAAGCAGATGGCAATCCTTCTTCCAGGCGGCTCTGGGGTGAAAACGCAATCAGGTCAGCATACAATGGGCAGGGGTGGAAGCAGCGGTCAGACTGGAACTCTTGAGTGGGAAGAGGGAGGTTCTCTCACCTGGGGAGGTCTGGTTCAGAGCTGGGCAGTTGAAGCAATGTGAACTCCTTTACAACAGGTGTGGCTCACTGGTCTGAAGTCTAGTTCCAAAGCTGCCCTCTACAGGCCCTGCACCCTTCCTGAATCAACAGGTTTATTTAGTCAGCTTGTGTCAACATAAACTAACCTCTGTCCCAGAGACAGAGAAAACAGTGCTCAGAAAGCCCTTAGCTGGCTACTTTAAGTCCTGGCCTTTTGAGGGGTTTCCCAAGCTGTAAACAAGTCACTTTCCCACCAGAAATTATCCCTCTTTGCTTTATTCTCGTGTCTTTTCTTGGTTAAGCATCCAGGAAGAGCAGTGGAGTAGAAAAAGAGGATCAGGAAAATTGTTTGATACTTTGGTTCTGCAGGTGGCTGGCTGTGAACAAGTCTTTAACCTGTTTGCTTTCCTAATACGGAAAACAAAGGGTTTGAATTATATGGTTTTGACAGTTTTCTCCAGTTCCAAAACTCTTGTGACTCTATGGGAAACAATGCAACTAAGATTACTGTTATTAAAGCGGAACAAATCAAAACGAATTAAATATCGTACCTAAGATGACAGAGACGTACATAAATCTAAAGAATGTGGAAGGGAAAGATCTGAGACATATAAAAGCAGAAAGTAATCAATTAGCAAACTGCAGAATTGATGAACCTAAGAACTGGCTCTTTAAAATGACAATAAAAGATCAGAGCTTCTGCCAAAGGTAGACTGAACCAGGGAGAAAGTACAAATACACTACTTTAGGAATAAAACATAAAATATACGATGAAGAACAGTATACACACTCTATGTTAGCAAATTTCAAAATTTGTAAGAAATAGATGATCTCAGAGGAAGCTGTTACCAAAGTGACCCATGAAACAATTTTGACATCCCAAAATGCTGATAATTATGAAGGAAATTGTAGCAATGATTAGAAAATAAAATCCAGTTTTCCAAAAGCCACTAGTACCAAGTTATTTTATAAGCAAATGTTAAGACACAGAACTTCTGTATTATTCAAGCCATTCTGGAGAACAGAAAAAGATGGGAAGATTTCCAATTCATTTAATAAAACTCACAGATCCTTGCTGCAAAGAACAGAAAAATACAGTGCCCCCAAACAAAAAGCAAGCAAAACAAAAATCTATAGTCTGATATCTCTTAGGAATATAGATGCAGAAATCTTAATAAACTGTTAGTAAAGCAAGCGAGTGTCAAAAAAATTATAACAAAATAGATTATATTCCACAATGCAAAGACAGTTCAACGTTAGAATATTTGTTGAGAATTAATTACTTCAATCTATTATAATTAATCTCAGAAAAAAGTGGAAAACAGATTCTCATTTCAGTAGATGCTGAAAAGCACTTAATAAAATTCACTTCCTGATTAAAAAAGTATAGTTTGCTAGGATTAGAAGAATAAATTGTTAATATAATAAAATTATAATCCCAAACCAATCAACACCTTAAAATGGTGAAACACTCTAGATAGTCTCAGCAAAATCAGAAACTGATAGTATTGAACAATTTGATCTAGGAATTCTGACTAATGTAATCGAACAAGAAAAAGAACTAGTTGCATTATTTGCAGATTATATGAATTTAAACCTGTAAAAAGCATTAGAATTAGTAATTTTAGTAAAAAAGCTCATTACAATAATATAGAAAAATTGATTGCTTTCCTATGTATTAGCAATAATTGGTTGGGATATAAATTTGCCACAAAGATCCAGTCCATAAAAAAAAAAAAAATTAAGATAAGTACGGGATCTATGCCGTGAATTATGAGATTAGTTTACTATAATTTCTAAAACTAGCTTACATATATTGAGAGCTTGATCTCTTGCTAATACTGTCCTGAGAGTTTTATATGCCTTTTAGCATTTACTCTTCATAGCAGTGATATAAAGTACTTCTATACCCACTTTACAGATGAAGAAACTGTGGCTAGAGAGTGTTAATACTCAAACTAAAAACTGGTAGACTCTGAATTCAAACCCAGGAGACAAATATCATTATTTGCAAGTAATAAGATTATTCACCTAAAAAATGTAAGTGAATCATGAAAAACTATAAAAACTATCAGAGATGGGTAGTTATACAAATCTACAAAGATATGTTGACTTCCTATCTAGCAGCCACACAAAGAAAGAAAACATGAAGAAAAAAGAAATGCTGTTTCCAACTACAGTCAGAAATATTTAAAACCTTTCCAACTACAGTCAGAAATATTTAAAACCTAAGACTGAATAAGAAATTTGTAGAACTCATAAGAAGAAAAAATAATCCAAAATGTTGATGAGAGACAGAAAAGTGGAGTTAAAAATAGAGAAAATATTGAATTCTTTCCAAATCTATAAATCAGGTGGATTTACAATTAAAAAAAAAGATTTTTCTGGGAACATGACAAAATAATTCTAAAATAATCAGAGAAATCTGGATGACTCTAGCTTAACCAGTGATCAGAGCTAACATCCCTGTCCTGACACAAACTGACAGCATGTTTGATATACTATGACAAGAAGGACACAGCATTACTACTTTGATATCCCTGCCAAAAACATGCCTAACTTGAATTTAATCATGAAGAAGCATCAGACAAACCTCAAATGAGGAACATTCTACAACTGACCTGTAGTCTTAAAAGGTCAAGAAAGACAAAGAATGAGGACCTCTTGTTCCAAAATAAAAGAGACGGAAGAGACAAAACAACTCAATGTGATGTGTGATCCTGGATTGAATCCTGGACTTGGGGGGGGTGAGGCATGGGGGTAGGGCGGAGGGGAAGGTGGTGGTGGTCATGGTATAAATATCTATAAAGGGCATTATTGGGGCAACTGACAAATTTTGCATATGGACTTTGTCTAATTTTTCCTGATTAGATAAATGTACTGTAGAAATATAAGAGAATATTCTTGATCTTAGAAAATATACATTGAAGGATTTAGGGTATCTGCACTGCAGTTGTGTCTGCAACTGATTCTCAAACAGCTAAAACTATGTGTGTGTGTGTGTGTGTGTGTGTGTGTGTGTTTGTGTGTGTGTGTGTGTGTACAGGGAAATAGGGACGGAGGGAGGAAGGGAAGGAAAGAAAGAGATAATGGTAATATAAACAGTAAAGTAAGTAGAGCAAAATGTAAATAGTTGGTAAATCTGGGAAAAGGGTATAGGAGAGTTCCTTGTAACATTCTTGCAACCCCTGTATAAGTTTGTAATCATATCAATATGAAAAGTTACAATTACATACATATGTCATGTATATACGTATAATATGCATTATGTATAATATATATAATGAGTGGCTTATACTCCTAGGCATGAAAATATGTTTTAAAACCATGATAATTAAAACAACGTGGTAACATAAGTAATCAGAAAGAGTAACAAAACAGAGTAGAAAGTCCAGCATCAAATACAAGTATCAGTAAGAATTCAGAATAGGATAAAGCTGAAATCTGAAACCATTAAGGAAAGTCAATCTTGGGGTACAGAGAGATTTTCAAAGTATGGCTATGAGGACAGGAATTATAAAGAAAAAGACTGGTAGATTTGACTATGTACATTTTTTAAAATTATGTATAAACTCCCACAGAAAAGTAACCTAAGGTCATGAACAAGTAATTCCTCAGAGGTGAGAGAATAATAGCCAATGAATGTATGGGAAAAGTGTTCAATCTTAGTAATGATCAAAGAAATGCAAAAGCAACAATGAGATTTTTCACTGATCTAATTACCAAAGAATTAAAAAAAATGGTATTTTCCTTGTTGAACACACATACAATAGGAGACTACACAGCTATAATGATACAGACACACATTTATTATTATGGAAAGATGTTCACAGAGTCCCCCTTTCCTTTGGCCAACTCACAGTTATCCATTCGTTCTCAGTATAAATACCTTTCTCCAGACCTTCCCCTGGCATCTTGCACTCCCCCTTCTTCTCACTCATCACAATTTAATTGTGTCTGTAACTGTCTGTGCCCCTCTCTCCGCAGCCGCCTCCCTTTTCCTTTTGAAGCAAACTGCCTACATTTGAGATTACAGGTTCTTCCCCACTACCTCCTAACTGCTCCGTAGCAGCCATTCTCTCCACAGTTTTGGCCAATCCTTGATCAATTGATTCATTCAAAAACATAAGGCCTGCTATGTGCCAGACTTCTAGGATCTGAGGATCACTAGTAAAGAAAAGAGAAAAACCACTGCCTTTGTTGAGCTCACATTCTAATGAATGGGTTCAGATAACATACTAAGAAAACTTAGAGTAATCAAACTGTTAGAAGAGTTTAGTAAACATTTTTGAGTACAAAATAAAGATGGGGGGGATTGAAAAAAAACACATAGAGAAATAAGTCTTAGTAGGAGGAGGAACTACTTATGGGCCAGGCACTGTGCTGTGTATTGAATTCTTACAACAGTCCTGTTGCAGGATTCTAATGTGGATCCCCCTGCTTGCACTCCGCGATCTGTCGATCTGTCGTCAGTCCCACCCCAGCGCAGCAGGGAAGCCAGCTGAGAAAGTCTGGATGCAGGGAGACCAGTTCAAGGGAATGTGGAGCAGGTGCCCCTGAGACTGGGACAGGGACAATACAGATGTGGAGAGCTAAACAGATAGAAAGGGATTCTGTAATTAGAATATTACAAATCCTACAAATATTCCTACCATATAGGACTAAATGGCAGACTTGGGAGAACCCACATTGTGAGAAAGGGAGGGGTCAAAGATGACCCCAAGATTCCTAGCTTGAGAGATGGATAATGCTCTTGAGATACATAAGACAGGAGGAGGCAAAAATGTGGGAAAATACAGGATGAGTTCAGCTTGAGTTACCTGAGAGGCCGTGGAAACATCCAGGGACTATGGACGTGGCGTTTGGAGCTCAGGAGAGTCAGAGCTGGGGCTGACGGAGCAGTCATTGGTGTACTGTACCTGGGTGATCATTGAATCCAAAGAAATAGAAGATTGCCCCCAAAAGAGACTTTAGAATAGTAAGCAAGGCTAGCGTGAAGCCAGTAACAACAAAAATGCTTACATGAAAAAGAAAGAAAAAGATCAGAACTAAAATTAGAGAAGACATTGGGCTTCCCTGGTGGCGCAGCGGTTGAAAGTCCGCCTGCCAATGCAGGGGACAGGGGTTTGTGCCCCCGTCTGGGAAGATCCCACATGCCGCGGAGCGGCTGTGCCCGTGAGCCACGGCCGCTGAGACTGTGCACCTGGAGTCTGTGCTCCGCAATGGGAGAGGCCACAACAGTGAGAGGCCCATGAACCGCAAAAATAAATAAATAAAAATAAAATAAAAACACTTGAACAATTTTTGATATTTATTAAATTTTTATTTCCCTACCACTTACAGGTTCTTTTAAAACTGAAGTATAGTTGATTTACCCCGTTGCGGAGCACAGGCTCCGGACGCGCAGGCTCAGCGGCCATGGCTCACGGGCCCAGCCGCTCCGCGGCACGTGGGATCCTCCCGGACCGGGGCACGAACCCGCGTCCCCTGCATTGGCAGGCGGACTCTCAACCACTGCGCCACCAGGGAAGCCCGAGAAGAGCTTCTTAAGGTGGGGAATTTCAAAGAGTCAGAAAAGTAAATACTATGTAGAATCACTGGGCATTGGGGTGACCCTGCCCTTTGAACAAAGAGGGCCTCCAAAAGAACTTCACTAACTGTAAGCTGCACAAAGGCAAGAACTGTGTCTGTCTTATCCATCGTGGGACAGCACATCGCTTGGTCAGTAAGTGTTTAGTAACTGAAGACAATCACATGAGCTGGCTAGGAATAATGCCAGAACCTGAACCCAAAACATGTCAGCTGGTTGAAATCAATTCCCTTCTTTGGTCCCTGAATTTAATAATAGAGAGTATGGAGAGATGACTGATTCTTGTTGTTTGAAATGGTCTTTCAAATAATGCCTCCTAGCCCTGTTTTCTTCATCCTACTTTACTACTTTACTTATGTTCAGAGGAAAGGTGTTTTTCCACCCAAATGGCTGTGATTCAGAGTACCCAAGTTAGTGTTGGCTCACATTGTTAAGAAAGTAAAATTGTTTGATTCTTTAAATTCTAGGGGGATGAAAGTACAATGAAAATATTTTAAAATAATTTAATGTGGGAAGATGTTAACCCTGAAATTATTTAAAATTCATTCTTCCCGTCTCTAATAAGTCCTCTCTCTCTTCTAAGCAGGCTTTTTTCCTTTCTTTTTTCCTCTTTCTTTCTTTCTTTTTTTTTTAACTTCTGTCATATAACAAGTGGCTTAAATACCTTGTGGCTTAATGACAATCTTCTCTAAATCTAGTTCAATTTTTGCAAAACTCCCTCCAAGAGTATGTGAGCCATGGATTTGATATTTCAGAGAGAGCTGATGCTACCTAAGTCAAATAATCAGTGATTTCGATCATTTAAAAATTTGGTTTATGTAAGAGTTTATTTATACTGACAGTATGAAACTGTCTTTAACATGGCCATTACTTTTTCTACTCATGTTAAGGTCACAGTAAACACCTCACTAAAAAGTACCAAGAGTCATCTTTTTCATCTTTTACCCAGTATTTATATGTGGACAAATACATCTACAGTTTGAAGAACCAAATAGGTAAATAAAAGGAAGAAAAAATTCATTCTAAAAAGGAAATGTTTGACCACGAAGATGGGTTTTCGTGCAACAGGATCCTTCTTGGACACTGGGACCTCCAAGTCCATTCCCTACCTTTAGATACATCTGAGTCTGGGAAATAGAGTCAACCAGATTTTTGAAAATTTGAGTATGGGTGCTACAGTTCAAATTAAAACACTGGTTGCTGTTTACTCTGGGTTAAATAAGCAGGAGATTTACTTTTAGAATATGAAATTTTACAGTTAATGTAAAAGTTCTGGAAAAGTCATGAAATAGAAGGAGGCTGTGTGTTTTCCAAAATAAGCTTTCAGTGTTTAGCATAATAATAATTAAGATTAATAATTATTTAATTAATTATTAATTAATAGTAATTAATGTTTAATATTATTATTATTTTGTTTTCCCCACCTTCCAAAGATTCAATTCTGTAGGCAACTTCAGCTCATCCCACTTAGAAGTCTGGCAGTTTGGTTTCTAGCAAGATCCCAGTTGGCCCAATGTAGCATAGAATGACGTGCTAGGCTATTAAAAATAAATTGAAGAATGGGATAGCCCATTTCTTCCCTTCATCAATATAAAAGGAAGGTCTTTGGAAAGAGGAAGGAGGATACAGTAAGAATGTGCATCTTGGGCTTCCCTGGTGGTGCAGTGGTTGGGAGTCCGCCTGCCGATGTAGGGGACGCGGCTTCGTGCCCCGGTCCGGGAGGACCCCACATGCCGCAGAGCGGCTGGGCCCGTGAGCCATGGTCTCTAAGCCTGAGTGTCTGGAGCCTGTGCTCCGCAACGGGAGAGGCCACAACAGTGAGAGGCCCGCGTACTGCAAAAAAAAAAAAAAAAATAAAGATTAAAAAAAAAAGACCTTGCCTTCCAATGCAGGTGAGGGTTCGATCCCTGGACTGGGAGCTAAGATCCCACATGGCTGGTGGCCAAAAAAACCAAAACATAAAACAAGCAATATTGTAACAAATTCAATAAAGGCTTTAAAAATGGTTCACATCAAAAAAAAACTTTACAAAAAAAAAAAAAAAAAAAAAAGAATGTGCATCTTTTGAAGACAGAAAGACTGCACAGGGAAAGTAATCTTTTATCCTAGCTCTAGAATAATCTCTCCATTTTGGAGTTCCTGCTAATCTCCTCTTATTGTTAAGAATAAACAGATTAAGGGACTTCCCTGGTGGTCCAGTGGTAAAGAATCCGCGTTCCAATGCAGGTAGGTTCCATTCCTAGTCGGGGAACTAAGATCCCACATGCCTCAGATCAGCTAAGCCCAGGCGCCACAACTACTGAGCTTGCGCACCTCAAAGAGAGAGCCCACGTGCCGCAAACTACAGAGCCCATGCGCCTGAAGCCCGTGTGCCACAACTAGAGAGAGAAAACCCGCACACCACAACTAGAGGAGAGACCAAGCGCTGCAACGAAGAGACCGCAGTGAAAGATCCTGCATGCCTCAACGACCCAACGCAGTCCAAAAAAAAAAAAAAAAGAGAGAGAGAAAACCTCTTAAGAGAATTTAAAAAAAAAAAAGAATAAATGGATTAAACATTGTAGTGTAGTGATCTACACCATTTCTTTGGGAACTGTGCTAGATTCAGTATGGAATGACTTTTCCACAGTGCTATATGAAAAAACCTCTCTATGCTTTTCATATTCTTTCTGCTTTTATGACAATTCTATTTACATTTGAGTCATAGCTTTCTGTCAAATATCTGGTGAAGACATTGCACAAAGAACACCATACTAAAAACTAATAGCTTTCAATTTGAATTCTAAATTTCCTTTGAGCTTGTTTTCTAATGGTGGAGGCCAATTACTTTGCTCTTCAAACAGGAATCCAGTTTCTGTCATCTCACATGCTGGGAACAAACCAGCTGCCTGAGAAATGTCATTCCAAGCTAAATATGATTCAATTCCTTAAAATATTACTTAAAGCTTTACCCCAATAGCAAATGGAAATGCCTGTGTGGTGTCAGCCCCAAATTTTATAATTTATATACTGGATTCTTGGCTTTTCAAAGGAAAAACCTTTACCCATAGAGCAAATGCACACTAAAATCAACAAGTATGTATCCAATGACTACTGTGTACAAGGCAATGCGTGAAGTGCATTAAGATATGTGAAACACGGTTCTTGTCCGTAAGGAATCTAAAATCTATCCTGGAAAATACTATTTAAAAGTATGAGAATGTAAAAAATAATCTGAGACTTCAATGATAGTTCACAAGACATAAATGACAGTTCAAAGCAAGTGTGAAAGAGCTGGCATAAGTCAGTATACGATTCATTTCGAAATGAATCACAGAGACAGAAACAGTAGGTGCTATATGAGTTGAAAGTTAAAAATAATGACTTCATTTGGGGATGAGCAGGAAAATATTAACGGAATAGACTAACTAGGAACTGGGTACCAAAATGAAGGGTTTATTCTGGCAGAGGAACAGGAAGAGAACCTTTTGGAAGTGGCAGTGATGGATGTGTGCAGATGAGAGAGCGCTTCAGGCAATTCTGACCACTTTCTTCGGCTCTTACTACCGGCCCACCTCTTTGTGCTAAAATGAAGAAAAGAGTGAAAACGCCTTTATGTAGCAAAGGAATTCATATTTCTTGGTATAACCAGATGTACCAGAACTAAAATAAATTGGTCCAGAATAGCAAGGGGCATAAAATAACAAAACCACTTGCTGCCATTAAAGTTGCCTTAATTATAGCCAGTAGTTGCTCGGTATAAGAAATGGGCACATTTATAGCCAAGGAAGGAGTCCGAAGTTCAAAATGACTTGGTAAGTGTTGCCTATAATATCTGCTCACAAGTACTATTTCCCATCGCCAAGAGATGTCCTAACTGCCTGTTACCAAGAACAGGCTGGGTGTCGATATGGCAGAAGGCCAATCCAACCGTGATAATTGGGTGCAGAATTGTGAATGGAAAAGCTAGTGATTCCTAGACTCATAGTGTTTCTCAAACTTTTATAGGCATAAAAATCACTGGAGGACTGGTTAAAATACAGATTCCTTTTTTTTCGTAGGGCTGGGGTGGAGTCTGAGATATATAATTTACTTATTCATTTTGGTTATTTATAAATTGTAAATTCCAGGAGGACAGCAGTCTGTTTATTTTGCTCATCGGTGTATCCCAAGCACGTAGAACATCATCTGGCGCCCGTGAGGCACTCGATTATCACGTACTGGATGAGCGAATGGCATTACCTGCAAACCCCCACTAATGGGTGAAGACACTGGTTCTGACTTTGGGGGATTAGCCTTGCTCAAGAGTCACTGCTTACTTCTTAAGACTGATATAGGTCTGCAACAAGGACAGAGACGACCAGGTGGCCACAGGTTTGTACCACATCATTTTCAGAGTCACCACCTTCCACATGGGGTTCACCATGCCTAGAGCACCAGCCTTCACTTGCCCCACACTAAATGGGGGTTGACTCAGCATAAATTTCAGCTCGTGATCCAGCTTCCTGTGACTTTTGCTGCCCACTGGCCAGGAAGCTCCCTGGGGTGTTCATCCCTATAGCTTTGGGATTCCCCATCTCACCAAGTCGTCATCTGAATTCTGCTTTCTCCAGAAATCCTGCGTGGTTTGGCTTAAGACCTGAATTCCACATCACCCTGGCCGTGGACCTTCCAAACTCTCGAGAAGTTGAAAGAGTTAGGTATCAACTTGGCATCTAGCTCCAAAAGCCACAGTATCACCCTGTGAACTTCTAAGGACTGTGAGCCTTCAACCTGCCACAAATGTTCCCAGGTGGCTGAGAAATTGCACGGGTATCTGTAAGGCCTCGACATTACATCCTCTTAACTAGGGAGGCTTGGTGTCTTTTCACACCAATTAAATTTCTTCTGTGTATTTTAAGTTCATTTTCTTTGCCCAGTTTTATATTACACCATGTTTCTATATCTTATTGATTTCTAGTTTTAAAATACATTTTGGATACTAATTTTTAATCACAGCCAATGCAACTATCTTTCTTCCATTATGTAGCTTATCATTTCATTTATAGTATTTTCTGCTGAACAGATGACTTTAATTTTAATGTAGGCAGACTTATCAGATGTGATTGTGCTTTCTGTACCCTGTCTGTGAAATCCTTCTGTAATATGATATTTTTGAAGATATTTTTCTTATGTGTTTGTTGCTAACACTGAGGTCTTCAATCCATCTGGAATTTCTTTTTTTTTTTTTAATATTTTCAGGTGAAGTATTATTTATTTATTTATTTTTAAATGTATTTATTTTATTTATTTATTTTTGACTGCATTGGATCTTCGTTGCTGCGAGGGCTTTCTCTAGTTGCGGCGAGGAGGGGCTACTCTTCGTTGCAGTGCGCAGGCACCTCATTGTGGTGGCTTCTCCTGTTGCAGACCACGGGCTCTAGGTGCGCAGGCTTCAGTAGTTGTGGCACGAGGGCTCAGTAGTCGTGGCTCGCAGGTTCTAGAGCACAGGCTCAGTAGTTGTGGCGCGTGGGCTTAGTTGCTCCGTGGCATGTGGGATCTTCCCGGACAAGGGTTTGAACCTGTGTCCCCTGCATTGGCAGGCAGATGCTTAGCCACTGTGCCACCAGGGAAGCCCCTGGAATTTATTTCTGTACATATGTGTCATGACTTAAATATCAATCATTACCCCTACTTGATCTGCAATGCCCATATCTAGTGCCATAAATCAAGTTTCTATATTTGCATGAATTTTCCTCTGGGGTCTCGACTTTGGTCTGTTTCTACCCCTGTACCAATGCTCCTTTAACTAAACCAGTATGGATTTCAAATAAATTTTGGTATCTGATATTTGGTATCTGATATTTGACAAAAATATCTAACTCGTCCTAGATATTTTTGTTTTTTGTGCTTTCTATGCGAATTTGGCTTGTAAAACTCCCCACTCCCACTCACCCACACACAACCTACTAAGAGTTTGGTTGAAATTTTATTAAGTTTTAAAATCAATTTGGTAAAAACTGGCTTTGATATTGAATCCCACCATCCAGGAATGTGGTCTATCTCTCCTTTGATTTGTATCTTATTTTACACTCTTCAGTAATGCTTTGTAATTCTATCCGTAAGGACTTGAATATCTTTTAGATTTATTCCTGCCTT
Organism: Lipotes vexillifer; assembly: GCF_000442215.2. Taxonomy (NCBI): domain Eukaryota; kingdom Metazoa; phylum Chordata; class Mammalia; order Artiodactyla; family Lipotidae; genus Lipotes; species Lipotes vexillifer. The sequence continues at coordinate 890,574 of NW_006772931.1, read as the reverse complement.
TTAGCTTTTGTTATTATTGTGAATGAGAACCACCCCCTGGCCCCCATTACTTAACAGTGTTTTTTGTTGGTGCCAGAAGGCTTTAGATGTTTGCAGGCTGACCTTGCTTGCGTCTGGCTGTCTGGGTTCACGGCTTCCCTGAGGCTTAGGCGTAGGCAGCAGGTTAATATTTACTTTTGTCCATTTTCAGCTACTTTAGGGGTGTCTTCTGAGCTCTGACTGACTGATCTTTCAGACCAGACCTTGCATTACTACTGACTTGGGAGCCTGTGATTTTCCTCCAGTGAGGCTGGTGAGGGGCTCACAGAAGGGACGGGCATCAATCATTTTTAGGGGTCCCACTGCACCCAGATTTCCTATCCTTAGCCTAATTTTCAGAGGCTTAAAAGAAATTTATTTTTCCCAATGGTGGTAAGTCGTGCTCACTCAAACCCAAGCCTCCCGACCCCAAAGCCAAAGCTCTTACTCTTCACCGTACACCTCCTTCCACATACAGCCTCCCTGGAGGAAACCGAACCCAGACCTCAACAGTGTGGACCCAGGACTCTAATAACCTGACCCCATGGCGGCTGCACGTTCATCCAGAAACACATGGTGGAAACCGGGCATCGCAGATTTCACCGTCCGCGGTCGTTCAAGCGCGGAGCCCCGGGACTCTGCCTTCTAGCAGCTTCCAAATCCACTCCCTGCTCTGTGTCCCGGCACCATTTCACCCGGATTACTGCCAAGAGCCTCCCCACGTCTCCCCCACAGGCTCTCACCTCAAAGCTGGGCAGTCTTTTTGTTACATAAACCTGATCATATGTCTGCTGTGTTTAAAATCCGCCAGTGCCTCCTTCAGCAACTAGAATGAAACTCACCTCCTTCCCATGACCTGCGAGGCCTTTGGAATCTGATTCCTGCCTCTTCTCTGGCTATTTCCTACCAGACCTGCTCTATTCACCGCCCTCCAGCCCCACTGCTCTTTATTCTCTCTGCCAAGCTCTTCGTGACCTCAGTGCCTTTGTCCCTGCTATTCTCTCTGCCCAGAATGCTCCTCCCCCAGGTCCCTGCAGGGCTGAGTCTGTCAGGTTTCAGCTTAACTGTCACCTCTTCTGAGTCCTTCTGTAACCACGTCACCTGAAGAAACAGCCCAGTCCCCACCTGCTCCTCCAAGCTGCTCTCCCCAGCATCACCTGCTTTATTGCTTCATTTAATTTACCACCATCTGTATTCAATTTTTTATTTTCTTTTTTGGCTGCGCCACGTGGCATGCGAGATCTCAGTTCCCTGACCAGGGATCAAAGCCGGGCCCCCTGCACTGGGAACGCAGAGTCTTAACCACGGACCACCAGGGAAGTCCCATGTATTAATTTTTCTGCCCAGAAAAAAAATCTACCTGAAACATAGTTTTGGCCACTCTTTCTTGCATTTCGTTACCCCACAGTCTCATAGAATGTTTGGCTGTGGGGGGAATGAGGTTTTCGAGTTTCTTTTTTAAATTGTGGTACAATATACATCACGTAAAATTTACCATTTTAACCATTTTACATGTGTAATACTGTGGCATTAAGTATACTCACGATGCTGTGCAATCATCACCACTATCCATTTCAAGAACTTTTTCATCTTCTCAAACAAAAATTCTGTACCCATTAAATAGTAACTCCTCGTATGCCCCTAACCTCAGTCCCTGGTAACCTTTAATCTTTCCATGCCTATGAATTTGACTACTCTAGGTACCTCATACAAGTGGAATCAGACAATATTTGTCCTTTTGTGTCTGGCTTATTTCACTTAGCATAATGTCTTCAAGGTTCATCCATGTTTTAGCATGTATCTGAATTTCCTCCCTTTTTAAGGTAGGATGATATTCCATTGTATATATGTATACACATATTTGGTTTATCCATTCATCTATCAATGGACATTTAGGTTGTTTCCACCTTTTGGTCATTGTGACTAATGCTGCTATTTATTAATTTTATTTTTTAATTTTAATTTTTATAGCCATGACACACAGTTTATCGGATTTTAGTTCCCTGACCAGGGATCAAACCTGGGGCCCGGTAGTGAGAGCGCCGAGTCATAACACTGGATCACCAGGGAACTGCCGTATTAGTTTTTTTTTTTTTTTTTTTTGCTGTACGCGGGTCTCTCACTGCTGTGGCCTCTCCCGTTGTGGAGCACAGGCTCTGGATGCGCAGGCTCAGCGGCCATGGCTCACGCGCCCAGCCGCTCTGCGGCATGTGGGATCTTCCCGGACCGGGGCACGAACCCGCGTCCCCTGCATCGGCAGGCGGACTCTCAACCACTGCGCCACCAGGGAAGCCCAACCGTATTAGTTTTAAAAATGTGTTTATTGTTTGTTTCTCCTCACCTGAATGTAAGCTCCGAGAAAACACAGACTGTTTAAATAGAACAGTGCCTGGCTTCTGGTATGAAGAGTCTAAGGTGAGTGCAACATTATCAGCTGAGTGTAACATAATAAACTAAATAGTCATACTAAATGAATATAAAATAAATGACTCCTTTCTCTCCTGGGTCAGCAGCAGCTCCTAGCAGGGTGACTGCAAGAGGGAACCGTCTGGCCTCTTGTCTTGCTACTTTTCCATCCATTCTGCCTACTTCTGCAAGAGTGATCTCTTTAAAACATAAATCTGATTATAACCCTCTTCTTAAAAACCATCAGTGGGGGCTTCCCTGGTGGCACAGTGGTTGAGAGTCCGCCTGCCGATGCAGGGGACAGGGGTTCATGCCCCGTTCCGGGAAGATCCCACATGCCGCAGAGCGGCTGGGCCCGGGAGCCATGGCCGCTGAGCCTGCGCGTCTGGAGCCTGTGCTCCGAAACGGGAGAGGCTACAACAGTGAGAGGCCCGCATAACGCCAAAAAGAAAAACCGTCAATGGCTCCCTACTGTTCTTATAATAAGCCCAAACTCCTGGCCGAGGCTTCCAAGGCACTGGGTAACCTGGCCTGGTTTACCCATTTCAGTCCAGCTCAGGCTGTAGCCATAGTGGGTTTCATTCAGCTCCCTGAATGTGGCATGGTGCCTCACGGGCTTTTGTAGATGCTGTTCCTTTGCCTTAGACATCTCCTGCCCTCTTTCATCAGTTCCTATTTGATTTGTTTTGACAGAACTTACAGAAGCCTTTCCCAACACTCTGAGTCTGGGTTAAATTGTTGCAACTGTGTTTGTAGGAATTGCCTGGTTTTTTTGTCTTTGACCCCTTAGACTGTAGACTTCATGAGGTCAGGAACTATGTCAATTTGTTTACTGACTGGGTCTCAGTGCCTAGCATGGTACCTGCCCTCAGTAAGGGCTCAGTAACTATTTAGTGAACAAATAAATGGATTTCTAAGCCTTATCTATTGTACTGAAACAGAATCAGTAATTTTATACTTAACAGATTAGAAAATATCAGCCTAACAGTGTCTAGGTGTCCTTACACAGCATTTTAACAAATGTGGCCCATCTGAGATCTCTGAAAAATATTTTTTAACCTAATTACCTGGATCTCATACATGACAGGTCAAACAGAGCCTTACCATCTGTCCGTCATAGCACTGTGAAACTCACTGCCACCAGGTGTCACCCAGGTAGGGGTGGATCAATTAGTGATGATAATTGAAGCATCATGCAATTAATTACTTAATTCTAAGCTGCTCAAGTTTAATTCCACTGACATTATATCATGAAACCAGGGGAACTACAGAATGTAATTGAAAGGGAAAAAAAACAGATAAGAAAAAATCCTGGGCAGACTTTTCCCCTAGGGCAGCCAAGAACCTGGGAGTACTGGACCAATTTTATCAACACATATTATGATGAAATAATGTGGGTTGGGCAGAGTTGTCTGATTATAACTTAATCACTGGTGTTAAGCGGTAAGAAAGACTGTCAGCAGACAGCAAAAGGATTCAGAGGCAAAATGGGTCAATGTGTCCACATAACCCAGTGGAGAGAGCACTAGACATGGGGACCTGAGTCATCTGGCTTCCCACACAGACACACAGATTTATGTCCCCGTGGCCCATGAGTGAAAGAAAAAGGAAGGAAAGGCCTCTGCAGTAGTTTTAGTTCAGCCCATTTTATGGTGATCCATCCTGTGGCTTTGGGATCACACCAAAGATCCCCCTCTATCAATATTAAGCACAGATTTAAAATGTTTTATTACTAGCACTTAATAGATCAAGTGATGCTGACATTCACAGAGATTTAATATGTTTATCATCTCAACTTGTCATGCTCAACACTAAATGATGTTTATCACCTGGCTCAAGATGAGGAAAAATTAAGCCAATACGGTTTGGCTAAATAAATTGCAGTGTATCTATACAGTGGAAATCTATCCCAACCCCCCGCCCCCCTAACAATGCTGTAGATCAGTGACTAGGATTCGGGCATTTAGACACTTGCTAAAATACAAATCCCAGAGCCATAACCCTGGAGATTCTGAAGCATTTAACAAGTATTTTCCTGGAATACTTTTTTTTTTTTTAACATCTTTATTGGAGTATAATTGCTTTATGATGGTGTGTTAGTTTCTGCTTTATAACAAAGTGAATCAGCTATACATATACATATATCCCCATATCCCCTCCCTCTTGCGTCTCCCTCCCCCCCTCCCTATACCACCCCTCTAGGTGGTCACAAAGCACCGAGCTGATCTCCCTGTGCTATAAGGCTGCTTCCCACTAGCTATCTATTTTACGTTTGGTAGTGTATATATGTCCTGGAAGACTTTAATGCAGTAAGTTTGTTGATAGGAATCATCATATGAAGATCAGACTTATTTATGTGGAAATGTGGAGATTATTAAATGAAAAATACCGACTATAAAAGTGTGTGTTATGAAACTGTGTATTACAATATAATCTCATTTTGAAACACATAGATAGATAAACAGATAGCTAAATAGATAGATAGATAAAAGAAAAACAAAATGGGCTTCCCTGGTGGTGCAGTGGTTGAGAGTCCGCCTGCCGATGCAGGGGACATGGGTTTGAGCCCTGGTCTGGGAAGATCCCACATGTGTGGAGCAACTAAGCCCGCAAGCCACAACTACTGAGCCCACATGCCTAGAGGCCGTGCTAGGGAGAAGCCACTGCAATGAGAAGCCTGCGCTCCGCAATGAAGAGTAGCCCCCGCTCGCGGCAACTAGAGAAAGCCCACGCACAGCAACGAAGACCCAACGCAGCCAAAAATAAATAAATAAATTTATAAAAAAAAAAAAAAAAGAAAAACAAATGGCATGTATAACTTTGGATTGGGACCTCTCTGTGGAGGAACCAGGAGATGCCAGGTATGTTGCTGCATGTGAATTCTTACTGGTTTTCCCTTCCCACCAGGCTATTATTCTGAATCACCTGTTCTCTGCCTAACCAAATCCTACCCAGCCTTCAAGCCCAGTCTACAAGTCTCCCCCAACCCTCCAGTCCTGCAGCATCTCCATCCTTTAAACACACAGCATTTTACTTGACACACATTTGCAAAATTGTATATATGTTTGGTAGGTATTATTTATTTCTTGGATTATTTAAATTGTCATGTGACAACTTCTTAAGGAGAAAATATCTTGTTTCTTCAAGTAGACTGCCAGGTCTTGAGGGCAGGAATGGTTTAAAAGACAATTCTAGGCACATAGACATATTAACATTAGGTACTAAATTCTCACTTTTAAAATAAGTTATGTTGAACAAAAATACTTTATTTAGAATTTTAAAATAGCTTACCATTGAACAAGAAAACCTTCTGGTTAAACTAAATTGGTTGTTTAGGAATAAATGCCAGTATAATCTTCTAACTACCCATACTTATATATTTTTTAGCACTGCTAAGTTATCCTAATGCATTCATATGTTTTATTTTAAATTCAACAGTAGGCACATACTGATCTAATGACCACACTCTGTGATGATAAAAGCATGTTTGGAAATAATTCATTTCTTTAATATCTTGCAGATTAGAACTATTAAACATTTTAACACGTATGACTATCTCTTGGGAGAGGACAAAGTCAATCTTGGAAGAATAAGAACGTGCTTTCCTTAAAAAAAATACTAAGAAGAGATTACTAAAGATTCTTTTCTTAGGTTCGGCATAGGAAGAAAAGACCTGCATTTGAGAAAACGTTGATTAGAATGCTAGATAACAACAAATGTTTGACTCACATCATAAAGCTATGTTATGTAAATTCCAGCAAATGTGTTCAAGACAAGGTAGTGCATTATTTTAAAAGCTTTTAATAGGGGGAGTGGGTTGGGGGAGGGATGGAGTGGGAGGATGGGGTTAGCAGATGTAAGCTGTTATATTTAGAATGGATAAACAACAAGGTTCTACTGCATAGCACAGAGAACTGTATTCAATACCCTACGATAAACCATAATGGAAAAGAATATAAAAAAAAGAATGTATATATATGTATAACCGAATCACTTTGCGGTACAACAGAAATTAACAACATTGTAAATCAACTATACTTCAATAAAAATAAATAAATAAAACTTTTATTTATTTTTTTGATAGCAGAGCTAAGGGAAAAGCAGAGGCACATCACAATGTTACTCTAGCGCCCTCTGGTGTTATTTTCAGCACGCCTTTTTCTTTCTTTTTTTTTTCTTTTTTTTTTTTGTGGTACACGGGCCTCTCACTGCTGTGGCCTCTCCTGTTGAGGAGCACAGGCTCCGGACACGCAGGCTCAGCGGCCATGGCTCAGGGGCCCAGCCGCTCCGTGGCATGTGGGATCTTCGCGGACCGGGCCACGAACCTGTGTCCCCTGCATCAGCAGGCGGACTCTCAACCACTGCACCACCAGGGAAGCCCAGCTCCTTTCTTCATTTTTTGGGGGGGCGTCAGAAATGCAAATATGCTCCTTAGTACATACAGATTTAGAACTGACTCCAGATTGGGAGTCAACCTAACCTGAAATATTAAAATGATTAATAACTGCTACTCAATAAATATTCTAAAACTAAGGCTAAAAGTATGTAAATTATCACTAGGCATAGACAAAGAAATACCCAAACAAATCTAATCAATTTACTCTAATATAATGAATATAAATCTCTGAAGGAAATATGCACAAATGTTAATAGGGTTTGTACTAAAGTAGTATAATTATGTTTCATTTTTTTCCTTCTATAATATCCTTTCTTCCTTTTTTTTTTTTTTTCTTTTGGTCATGATAGGAAATTACTTTTACAGTGGGGGAAAAAACTCACTTCAATAAGTAAACATTCTGAAAGGAGAATGAGCTTGATCAGGTCTTTCTGAAAATATATGTAAAGAAAATTAGGGCCAGGGGACGGGGTATTTTGTCCTGTTTCCAAATTGTCCCAGTTGGTAACTATAAATAAAACTTTTACTTATGATGACTTCACCTATTGCCTTTTGACTCTCTCTTCATCATCTAACCTGAAATCCAAGTAACAGAAGTAGCTGTCCTCGTTTCTGGCTATTGCTGCCCTGTCTCATTGTTACAGCTGAGTAACTGACAATTTATGCAATCCAGTTCATCTGTTTAGCAACAGGAAGGGTGGGGCTCAAAACAGAGGAAAACCGCACCAGTAGCATTCTGCAGTTGTGAAAAGAGAAAGGAGGAATGCGGAACTGGCTAGAGGCCATATAAAACGATTTTCAATACTAAATAAAACAATTTTCAATGCTTTCAATACTAAATCCCCAAAGGATAAATCCAACAAGAAGTGTTCCGTACTCTTCTCATATAAAACTCTATAATTATAGTCTTAAGAGTGCCATGTGATTAGAATGCCATAAATAGTGCTTGAACGGAAATAAATAGAAAGTTCCTTACCCCTGAATCTCTAAATGGGTCAATGGGCTTGGCCTCAGAAATCTCCTTAGGGAACGGGACTTAGGTTCACACAGGCGCCTTAGCCCCACAGGTGAGAACCTGCAATACAGTTGATTGTGACTGAGAACATCCCAGGCCCATGCCCGCTATACTTTTTATTTCATTTTGTAGCAGAAAAAGAAGGAGGGAAGACTGGGGAGAGAACTGGGGCATCTACTAGAGTAGTTCTTAGTACTACATTACAGACTTTCCGTTTCTGCCAAACTACTTGAAGTTTACGGCCACAGTCTCATCAAATAAATGAGAATCTAGATATCATAGGTCCTAAGGATCCTGCCTTCTTCTTGCATGGATCTAACTAGAAATGTACAGTGCATCATGCTTCTCCTTTATGGCAGCCTTGATCACAAATGCAGAAGAAAGAGGGTTCAATGAACTGAACTGGCCAAATAACAGGAAATTTAATTTTACTTTTTTGATTAGTCCGTAGGAATTTAGCTAGATTAGCCAAGACCTCACTATGAAATAAAACAGAAAATGTCATCAATTTCCCCCTTAAGAGATTTCCCTGTTGCTTGAATGCATCCATTTATTTGTTCAAAATATGTTTTTTGAGCATCTTCTACGTGCACTGTTCCAAGCATGGAGGTTATCGTGGTAAATAAGACCGTCAAGGTCCCGCTCGCAGAGCTTACAGTACAGGGGCGTGTGCCCAAACGCAGACTAAAAAGTAAAAATTAATAAACAGATAAGCAAGACAGTATCAGATCGTAATGAATACGTAGGAGAGAATTAAAGCAGAGTGACAGGATAGGGGGTGACCGCTTTAGATGGGGTGTCATGGGAGGCCTCTCCGAGGAGGTGAATTAAACTGAGATCTTAAAGTTAAGAAGGATACAGCCACTCGGAGATGAGAAGAGCTTCTAGACCACAGACAGCTTATGCGAAAGCTCTATGGTAGGAGCGTATTTGATGTGTTAGAGAACATGTAAACAGTATAGTTGGGGTGTGAAAAAAGGCAGAGCGATAGAAAACAATGTTGGAGACCTAGGCAGAGCCCCGATGATACAGGGGCTTTGTAAACCAGGGCAGAGTCTGGATGTTATGGCAGATAGAGGGGATGCCACTGGGGAATTATAAATGGGGGAAGGAAGGCGTGATAAATATTAATGTTTCTAAAAGATCACTGTTTCTAAAAGATCAACAGGCAAGGGTCGGAAACTGGGGTGTTGGTAACGGAAATGGAAAGGAGTAGATGGATTGGGTCTGTTTTGGAGGCAGGGTTGATAGGATGGGCTGAATGTGGAGGGTGAAGGTAAGAAAATAATCAAGGATGAGCCCTAGATTTTTTGTCTTGATGTTGGGATGATGGTGTTATGCACTGAAATGGGGAAACTGGGGGAAGAACAGGTATGTGATGGAAAATCAGCTTTGGTTTTGACCATGTTAAGTCTGAAATGCCTCCAGGACCTCCAAGTGAAGGCATTTAGAATATGAGTTGAATACTTTGGGGAGATGTTAGGACCAGAGATTTGAGGTGTTATCCGCAGATGGGATGGGAGGAGGTGACCTCGGAGAGTGGGCAGATAATGAAGAGGAGGCTTGGGACCCAGTGTCCTGGGACACTCTGCACCAGTGGCTGGGCAAAGGGGGAGGGCCAGCAGAGAAGACGGAAAAGGAGCAGCCAGTGATGCCTGAGAAAGTCAGGAGGGTGTGCGGTCCAGAGAGCAAGTGAACAACATGGGTAGATCAACATGTTAGCTACCACCAGGGGTCTTAGTAAGACAGGAAGACAAGGATGAACAGGGAATCTGGCAACATCACCAGATTGAATGGAAGGGGGTGTCTGCACAAAAACAGAGCAACTGAAATTATAGTCAAACATTGTGAATATCCTACAGTCTTTATAAACATACCTCTTCCCTAAGTTACACGAAGCATCTTCCCACCTCGTAGAGCTCATATCTTTTCTTATTTCTATAACCAAACCACCGAAGTATGTACTTAAATATCTCTAACCTTATAAATACATGTTGTAATACATACACTGAAAACAGGCTTTGTCAATATTAGTTACCTTTCAATTTCTTTCCTACTTTATCTTACTTTATTCAAAATCAAGGGTATTCAGTACAGGAAAAGAGGTAAAATTAAAATCAATTAATGGCTGCCCTTCGTAGAAAACATTTTTTTTTCTGAAAAGAAAATTGAAACCTTTGGCTAAAATAACATTTGGTGATCATCTTTGGGTTTCAATGATTCAACTGATATATTATCCCCAGTTTACTACAGAATAACAGGGTCAACTTTGTGCAGACTTGCAACTGAATCTTAGTGATGGAAAAGGGACTTGTGTGTTCCACCCAAGGATTTTTATTCTTTCCATTTTTATTTAGACAATTGTCTTTATATTTTGGACAACCTCCACATTCAAAGCCTGGGAAATGTCCATTTGTGGAGCTATTGAATTGAGTTGCTGGTGGGAGCTCCTGTTCTGTCCTCTGAACTCGAGGGCTAACCAGCACACTTTCCTCTGACATAGCCCAGTCATGAGTTGTTGTCATTGTGTTGGTGACAACCGCACAAGCCGCTCCCACCGCAGCTACACTCCCAAGTGCCTAATGTAGTACTCTGCAAACAGCGGTTAAAACAGCTATTCACCATCTTTCAGCGGTGGGAGAGAACAAAATTTCCATTTACTTCAACTGATATTCACGCAGAGTTTCCTCAATTTGAGCAGGAACATAAAGAGATGAAAATTCAGCGTGAGATGGAATAATAAAAGTTAGTTAATAGACCTGTTCTTAAAGGAAACAATTTTTAAAAAGTGACAGCTGGCTAAGACATTAATCAGAACAATGTTTTTCTCTACTGCTCTACATGGAGAACCACTAAAAAAACCCCAAAAAACAAACAAAAAAAAACACTTCTTTTGAAAGCTTCATCTAAAAGCCGGCTTTACTTTTATTAATGTTTTCACATCACATCACTGGGTAAGTAAGCACAGAGTAGAAAAACAGGTGTTTCCTGCATTTCCCCAACTGGCATTCTCTAGTACCAGAAATTCCATATATGATGTTCATCACAATGGTCTTGAGGTAATACAGGATCCCAACAACATAAACAATAATATCTCACACTTACATGGAGCTTTACAATTAACAAAGTATCTGCACATGCATTGTTTCACTGGATACTGAAATCCAGTATCAGATACTGTCACTATCATCGCACAGGTGAGAAAACTGAGGCTCAGAGACCCTGAATGACATGCCTGGGGTCGCGCCATCATTAGGAAAGAATGCTGGCACTCAACAACAGAATTTCTGACTCTGTTTTTTGTTCCCACCATGGGTTACTTAGCTCTGTAGCAACAAGAAGATAAACTGTGCAAAACGTTTCATGATAGGTTTATTTCATCTTATCCTATTTGTTCGAAAAAGCAGCAATCGGGGGTTTGAGGATTGGAGATAGAGCTCTCTGCTAGTTAACTGTGTGATCCTGGGGAGACCATTTCTCTCTACAAAAGGTAGGACTTGGATTAAAGACCCTTATGACTTCCCAAACTCTGAAATTATATTAATCAGAACATATGACTGACCAGACTATTCCACTTGCCTACTAGGCTTGTACTACATATTATATTTCTCTATGTGTGTGTTTTTTTAACAACTTTATTGGAGTATAATTGCTTTACATTGTTGTGTTAGTTTCTGCTGTGTATATAACAGCAATAATACATACATCTGCTGTATGTATAACAACGTGAATCAGCTATACGTATACATATATCCCCATATCTCCTCCCTCTTGCGTCTCCCTCCCACCCTCCCTATCCCACCCCTCTAGGTGGTCACAAAGCACCGAGCTGATCTCCCTGTGCTATGCGGCTGCTTCCCACTAGCTATCTATTTTACATTTGGTAGTGTATATATGTCAATGCCACTCTCTCACTTCGTCCCAGCTTACCCTTCCCACTCCGTGTGTCCTCAAGTCCATTCTCTACGTGTGCACCTTTATTCCTGTCCTGCCCCTAGATTCCTCCAAGCTTGTGATTGGTCTATTTATATTTTCTATATCTTCCTGGCTCAGTCTCAGAAGGTTGTGCTTTTCTAAGAATTTGTCCATTTCTTCCAGGTTGTCCATTTTATTGGCGTAGAGTTGCTTGTAGTAATCTCTCATGATCCTTTGTGTTTCTGCAGTGTCAGCTGTTACTTCTCCTTTTTCTTTTCTAATTCTATTGATTTGAGTCTTCTGCCTCTTTTTCTTGATGAGTCTGGCTAAAGGTTTCTCAATTTTGTTTATCTTCTCAAAGAACCAGCTTTTAGTTTTATTGATCTTTGCTATGGTTTCCTTCATTTCTTTTTCATTTATTTCTGATCTGATCTTTATGATTTCTTTCCTTCTGCTGACTTTGGGGGTTTTTTGTTCTTCTTTCTCTAATTGCTTTAGGTGTAGGGTTAGGTCGTTTATTTGAGATGTTTCTTGTTTCTTAAGGTAGGATTGTATTGTTATAAACTTCCCTCTTAGAACTGCTTTTGCTGCAACCCATACGTTTTGGGTAGTCATGTTTTCATTGTCATTTGTTTCTAGGTATTTTTTGATTTCCTCTTTGATTTCTTCAGTGATCTCTTCGTTATTTAGTAGTGTACTGTTTAGCCTCCATGTGTTTGTATTTTTTACAGATTTTTTTCCTGTAATTGATATCTAGTCTCATAGTGTTGTGGTCAGAAAAGACATTTGATACGATTTCAATAAGGCTTGATTTGTGACCCAAGATATGATCTATTCTGGAGAATGTTCCATGAGCACTTGAGAAGAAAGTGGATTCTGTTGTTTTTGGATGGAGTGTCCTATAAATATCAATTAAGTCCATCTTGTTTAATATGTCATTTAAAGCTTTTGTTTCCTTATTTATTTTCATTTTGGATGATCTGTCCATTGGTGAAAGTGGAGTGTTAAAGTCCCCTCCTAGGATTGTGTTACTGTCGATTTCCCCTTTTACGGTTGTTAGCATTTGCCTTATGTATTGAGGTGCTCCTATGTTGGGTGCATAAATATTTACAGTTGCTATATCTTCTCCTTGGATTGGTCCCTTGATCATTATGTAGTGTCCTTCTTTGTCTCTTGTAATAGTCTTTATTTTAAAGTCTAATTTGTCTGATATGAGAATTGCTACTCCAGCTTTCTTTTGATTTCCATTTGCATGGAATATCTGTTTCCATCCCCTCACTTTCAGTCTGTACGTGTCCCTAGGTCTGAAGTGGGTCTCTTGTAGACAGAATATATACAGGTCTTGTTTTTGTTTCCATTCAGCCAGTCTATGTCTTTTGGTTAGAGCATTTAATTCATTTACATTTAAGGTAATTATCGATATGTATGTTCCTATTACCATTTTCTTAATTGTTTTGGGTTTGTTATTGTAGGTCTTTTCCTTCTCTTGTGTTTCCTGCCTAGAGACGTTCCTTTAGCATTTGTTGTAAAGCTGGTTTGGTGGTGCTGAACTCTCTCAGCTTCTGCTTGTCTGTAAAGGTTTTAATTTCTCCATCAAATCTAAATGAGATCCTTGCTGGGTAGAGTAATCTTGGTTGTGGGATTTTCTCCTTCATCACTTTAAATATGTCCTGCCACTCCCTTCTGGCTTGCAGGGTTTCTGCTGAGAGATCAGCTGTTAAACTTATGGGGATTCCCTTGTGTGTTATTTGTTGTCTTTCCCTTACTGCTTTTAATATTTTTTCTTTGTATTTAATTTTTGATAGTTTGATTAATATGTGTCTTGGCGTTTCTCCTTGGGTTTATCCTATATGGGACTCTCTGTGCTTCCTGGACTTGATTAACTATTTCCTTTCCCATATTAGGGAAGTTTTCAACTATAATCTCTTCAGATATTTTCTCAGTCCCTTTCTTTTTCTCTTCTTTTTCTGGGACCCCTATAATTCGAATGTTGGTGCATTTAATGTTGTCCCAGAGGTCTCTGAGATTGTCCTCAGTTCTTTTCATTCTTTTTTCTTTATTCTGCTCTGCAGTAGTTATTTCCACTATTTTATCTTCCAGGTGACTTATCCGTTCTTCTGCCTCAGTTATTCTGCTATTGATTCCTTCTAGAGAATTTTTAATTTCATTTATTGTGTTGTCATTGTTTGTTTGCTCTTTAGTTCTTCTAGGTCCTTGTTACACATTTCTTGTATTTTCTCCATTCTATTTCCAAGATTTTGGATCATTTTTACTATCATTACTCTGAATTCTTTTTCAGGTAGACTGCCTATTTCCTCTTCATTTGTTTGGCCTGGTGGGTTTTTATTTGCTCCTTCATCTGCTGTGTGTTTTTCTGTCTTCTCATTTTGCTTATCTTACTGTGTTTGGGGTCTCCTTTTCTCAGGCTGCAGGCTCCCAGTTCCCACTGTTTTTGGTGTCTGTCCCCAGTGGCTAAGGTTGGTTCAGTGGGTTGTGTAGGCTTCCTGGTGGAGGGGATTCTGGTGGATGAGGCTGGATCTTGTCTTTCTGGTGGGCAGGACTGAGTCCGGTGGTGTGTTTTGGGGTGTCTGTGACCTTATTATGATTTTAGGCAGCCTCTCTGCTAATGCGTGGGGTTGTGTTCCTGTCTTGCTATTTGTTTGTCATAGGGTGTCCAGCACTGTAGCTTGCTGGTCATTCAGTGGAGCTGGGTCTTAGCGTTGAGATGGAGATCTCTGGGAGAGCTCTTGCTGATTGATATTATGTGGAGCTGTGAGGTCTCTGGTGGACCAATGTCCTGAACTCAGCTCTCCCACCTCAGAGGCACAGGCCTGACACCCAGCCAGAGCACCAAGACCCTGTCAGCCACACGGCTGTTTCTCTCTCCAGCATACACCCTCTCCATGTGTTTCTGGGCACAGCAATTTCAGTCCCACTGAGTAATGCCGTCTTAGGTCAGCTTTAAAGCAAAAGCTTGTTAAATTATTCATTTGAATGCTCTTTGGGAAATTACAGTCATCTTTATGTTGATCCTGTGTTTCCCACTAGACTAGCAGCTTCTGAAAGACATTATTTTCTCTATTATTCCCTATTCAGTTATCAAGTATCAACTAAGTAGTTGAAATATATCTAGGAACCAAGAGATCATTATAAAAACATAATTCAGATTTGGTTCATGAAGAGTTTATAATGCCCAATCATGGTGAAACAAGTAAAAGTCAACAAAAAGCTAAACTGGTATAACAGATTGTAAGGATTATATAGGCTTTTAGTTGAAGTGCAAATTAATAGCAAATGTTTGCTCTATTCATGCTTAGCACTGTGATTCATGCTTAGCACTGAATGGCTGCCTCTTTTTCAGTTTTCCTTATTATGAGAGTTTGTGAATTTGTGATTTTTCCAACTATTCTGAAGGGCAAGGGTAATTTGTAAGTGTGTAAGAAGTAAGTTGAAAGCAGTGGATCTGATTTTTCTATGTACCTAATGGAAAAATCATTCTCCTGAATTTAGAATTTTCATTGAAAATGAAATGTCTTCTTAAAAGAGCTGAGAAGGGGATTTTTGAGTGTAGAACGGAAGGTGCTTTTAGACAGAAAAAGCCTGAAGATAGGGTGGGACAATTGTTGGGGTGAGATTTAGGGAAAAGATGCACTGGTTTCATACGTTTTCTCTCTGCTTGTGGTTCTAATCAAACAGACATTTCTGGACCACCAACCATGGCCAGACACTGGAGTCAGGGGGAGAGGGTGACAGTGATGAAATGCCTTTTGTGCCCAGTTTCCACCAGGATGACATGTTTGCCTGAGGTCCTCCCAGCTCCCTCCATAATCGGAGCCCAGCAAACACAGTCTGTAAGGTGGAGTGAAGCTTTCTTTGTAGAGAGCTAACTTGCCTGAATAGGTTCTAGAACAATGATTATGGCTTTATTTGCACCATGTGGCACCAAACTTCTAACAGACCACTCAGTAGTGCTCATTTTAGGATATAAATGTTATCTACTTATGCCACTGCAAGAAACAAATTTTCCCAATATGTCATCAACTGTAAATATTCATAGCTCAGTTACTTAATATGACATGCTTCTAAGCAAAACCTTTGAAAGCCACTTTGTTTGGATTTTAAGCTTCCTTGTTCAATGAAAAAATGAAAAACTGTCAAGAGAGGAGCAGTGATGGAATTAAGTGCTAATCTGTAGAAATCAAACTTCTTAAAAGGTAGGCATAATAATAATTAGCCTATCAGTCAGAACTGTTTTGAGTCTGGGTCTAGTTTAAACTTAAATGGGATTAGAAGTCTATGTGTTTGGGGTGGGAGTGGGGGATGGAGATTAATGAATCAAAGGAAAAGATGACCAAACACCCAGGCTTTGGGAGGAGAGGATCCGGGGCTGCTCCAGGGGTCCAGTCACTGAAACTAAACACTCAGACACTGCCCCATCAGTCCATTCTCTCCATCATAGACAGGGTTTGTCATGTGGATGAGAATCCTCGGCTCTGGGAGCACAAGTCAACAGAGAGAAAACATCTCTCCTTCTCCAGCTCAAGTCTGCAAATTCCCCAAGGAAGGACTCGTTTTGGTCTGATTTGAGTTGGGAGAAGCATAATGTGACTGGTTTTGTTGAGAAATCCCTCCCTCCCACTAGAGGCACATGGTCTGGTGAAGACTCTGTCTTGGAAGATCGGTGGGTAACAATGTGAGAAGATAACACAGGAAGTAACTACAGCTACCACGATGGAGACTCTACTAGGGCCCAGGGGCTTGACATATATTATTCTGATTCATTATTCCAACAACCATGTGATACAGGTATTATCAATCCCATATCATAGATTGCACAAGTGTCAACTGGCTTTCCTAGGATCATACAACTAGATAGAAGTACAGGAGAGATTTGGACCCAGATGGATCTGATTCCAGAACCCACCCAAGTTTTTTCCATTAAGTCATGCTACCTTTAAAAGAAAAAAGAAAAAGCTGTTATGCAGCCTTCATCAAGATTTTAAGAATGGTAAATATGTGGTATATATATTTCTACTCACATTCTGCACCCATGCAGACATTACTAATTGATCACAGATCCAGAATTCTTCACACAGCGATTCTGTCATGTCAGAATAGCACCTGAGTCAGGACCTGTCTGTAGTAAATACAGTTCAAACACAGGCTGTGGTTCTGAGAAGACTTGCCTTCTTTAACCACTAACCAAATCCCAGTCATCATCCTGAGATTTTTTAGCATTATACCGCTTGACGATTGAGGCAGAAACAAAGGAAATATTAATGCCTTTTATCAGAATGTGCAAAACTATAGGCAATAGCAACACTTTATTCTGAAAAGCATATAACTATGGGCCTTTGATTCTGCTTGCTGACATTTCAAATTTAACGAATGTGTCTGATTAAAAAGCAATTATGGAACTTTAAAAGAAATCACGTAAAAATTAGTTTAATAATTTACTTTAAGAGTGAAGTTTTGCTTGGTTTCTCTTGTCCATTGAGCCAAAAGGAGTTACTCATGAGCAGAAGTATGAGATTAACATACAGCTAAGGCAGAAATGCAAGAATGGAAATAAAAAAGAATAATGGAGGGATGAGAATAATGTCATGGAAGGAATGGTATCCTTTTAAGCTTTAATGGGACACAGGAAGTGAGAAAAGTGGAGAAGAGTTGGCAATTATATTTGAGTGCAAAGCCTGGAAAAAAAAAAACAGCCTAAGGCTACTAAACCAACACAGAATACTAAGGTTTTAAAATACCACTGAAACCAAGATTAGCAATGTTTTCCTTATATGGCTCAGGTCTAACGGATACGTTTATTTAGCAATAAATATAGATTCTGGCCCCATGTGACCAGGGTTTTAAAATAAATCAGGAAAAACTGAGGAAATGGACAAAAATAAATGTAATAAAATCTGCCTACCTCTTTTTTTTGTCCACTTTGCCTGATTTTTATGGAAGCCTGTTTTGCTGCCAGAATCATGTTTCTGTTTGATACAGATCAATTTTTATATTCTCCCAGAGTTGTGATGTAGAGCGCAATTGATAGATGAGAAATAAATATGGGAATTATAATTTCTCCAAGTCAAACAGAATTCTTATTTTTCTGAAAAGTCCTTGCAATACTGTGGTATCAACACTATCTAGGTGAATAAATATCCGTCAACTTCTTTACAATTTATCATAAATTTCTCCTCTGAATAACAAAAACAATGTATGTTTTCTAGAAGCATTTACACTTCCTTTGTTTGACAAGCACAATTTTTACTGACATACAAAGCTCAGACTCACCAGGACACACTTCTTGGTGCCCCATCCTCTTTCCTTTCTCTATTGCTCACATCTGCCTCTGCTTCTGACGCCTGGCTACAGACTTTCCAACTCTCTCTCTCTTCACCTTTATCACTATTTCCTCACTCATAACTCTCCAGCTGAAATGCAGCCACAACACTGGTAACATAATTTTGGAAGAGAACGGCATAATCCCAATATGTTCAGAATCCAGATATCAAAAGAGGAAGGAAGAGGAAGATGTGAATATGAAAAAGAGAATCAGTGAGATGGGAATATAAGAAAGATTCTGCTTGGCTTTGAAGATGGTGGAAGGGACCATGAGCCAAGGAAGGTGGGCAGCCTCGAGAAGGTGGAAGAGGCAAGAAAAGAGATTCTCCAGAATCTCCAGTCTCCAGAAAGGAATTATACCCTTGATCTTGCCTCAGTGAGACACATGTTGGACTTCAGATGGACAGAACCATAAGAAAACAAACTTATATTGCTTTAAGCCACTAAGTTTGTGGTTCTTTGTTAGAGCATTAGTAGGAAACTAATACATCTCTTCTCTGAGATGAATACCTTTCTGGCTTACAGTCCTGTGTCTGGTCACCATAAATTAAAAATACAACCAAATCTCACCATAATCTATTCAGTATAGAGTTGAATTAAATATGAGCCTCTTCTAAACAAAAACACAAACCCCCAAGGTCAGGGTTGTGGAGAATCTTTATTATAATAAATTAACTTTCTCTAGTTAGTAATTATTTCTTACTCCCTAAGGCCTCTAAGGAACTTACTATTCTATCCATCCAAAATTTATTTCACATCCTTCATGTCACTGCTTTTCAGGTCCAGCCCCTCTGATCAGGTTTGTCACCTCCTGCCTGCCTCCCTGCATTGTTATTCACGGGTCCCTGTGGCTGGGGCACTTCCCTCCTCTGCCGACTACTTTGTCTCATTCATGGTTTCAGCCGGTACCCTCCTCACCTTCAACATTTCCTTAGACTTCTGTTTCCTGCAGGAAGTGATGTAACCAAGCATACTGAGCAGAGGCACTATTACACACTCAGTGAAATTTGAAGAGGTGAGGCTGTGAGGTGTCGTGTGGCATCATCCTGTCCCTTTATGAGGCATGCCAGCACCCCGAACCTCCTTTTCCTCTTGTCACAGCACCTTCTGTCCCCAAAGGCATTGAGTTTATCACTGGCTACATCTAAGTCATCTATCTTGGGCTGCAAACTCCCTGGGGAAAGGAAAGAGACTTTATCTTTCTTGGATTCATTTCTGTATTGTACCAATTACAATGCCTTCCACAATTTTAATAAATTCCATCATTTTAGTTCCATCATCTATAAACTGGGTGTTATCCTCGTATTGTATACCACAACGTATTTTCTTTTTAGAGGAACAGAGGCAGTCTGCCTGGCTGCAAATCCCGGTTGAGCTACCTACTATCTGTGTGAGCTTGGACAAACTACGTAACCCCTCCCACACGATAATAACAGGACCTACCTCGGGGGTTTTCAGAGGATTCAATGAATTAATATATGTAAAGCCCTCCTAAGTGTTTGCATTATCACTCAAGTTTCTTAAAGATGTTTACTCCAGAGCATTCAGCATCTCGTCTCCTTGGGAAGCAGCAGAGGACAGAGCACAGGCTTCTGTGTCCGGCTGCCTGCGTTTAATGCCAACTTCACTTCTCCCTAGCTGTGTGGCCTTGGGTAAGTTACTTAATCACTCTGGGCCCCTTTTCTGTAAAAGCATCTTCAATCTATAGTTCTGAGGATTAAATGGCATAACTTATGTAAAGAGCTAACAGCGCCTGGCACATTAGTAAATACTCACAAATATGAATTGTAATTGGGCATCAACAAATCCCCTTTATGCATTGGGCAGCACATGACACAACACGTGAGGGGTTTTCTACCGCCCACTGAGAGAGGAGGCCACAGGCACCTCAGCTCTCTCCTCTGCTCACGTGGTTGTGTAGAGGTAGGGATGCAGAGGTCAGTCCCGGGGCCTTGGCCTGGCGCTCGCTCTTCCAGCGGGAGAACGTGAGCCCCCAGCAGCCTCCAAGGAGCCGCACAAGGGACAGTGCTGAGAGATCCCCGGCCTTCCAGCTTCCAGACTGAGCAGGTGCCCCACCCTCCAAGCCCTCAGCTTCACACCCCAGGATGGAAGCTTCTACAGTGAGTTTTTCCGCCTGCCTTGGGAACTGAATTCTGACCTCCCCTCTGCAGGCAGCTCCCTCAGGCACTGTCAGCACATAATACTGTCACCCACCCACACCCCAACTACCTCCTCTACTGCAAGGGTGCCACCTGCGAATCCGGCCCCCCGTTCCAGGGCGGCAATCTACCCTGAACTGTCCTCCTGCTGCTTCTCGCCACCACGAGCCATAAGAACACAAGCAGCGCCAGAAAAACACTGTTGTACTTTAGAGGCTGTGCTGTGCTAGACTGCAGATCCAGGTCCCTGCTCTGGGACAGGGCTAACAACCAATTTATACGCTAAACATAAGCGAAGACAAACTGTAACTGAGAAGAAATGAGCTGCCTTGAGTGTAGTTTGCCTGGAGTTTAAGGCAGCACCTCACGGCTGGTGGGCCCACAGTTACCCAGGCAGCAGAATGAGTGAGAAGGTGCTCTGGACCACATAGTAAAATATTTACAGAACGTTAAGGGAAAAACTCCCTTTTTCTGAATGTACTTGAATACGTTTTCATTTTTCACATATAAAATATATTAACCTATAGAATTCTGTACAGGAAAAAAATGACCTTGCACAATCTTCCACTTCCAACATTTTGCTGTTTTCTCCACTGATTGATTTCCATCTAGGTTGATGGTCTAACACACTCGAAGCCTCAGTGGGGTAGCTGAATAACAGACCCTCAGAAGTCCACCTAATCCCAGGAACCTGTGAATATGCTACCTTGAGTGGCAAAATGGGCTTTGCAGATGGGATTAAGTTAAAGATCTCGAGATGGGGAGATTATCTTGAATCATTTGGGTGGGCCCTATGTATAATCACAAGGGTCTTTATAAGACGGAGAGGGTAGGATCAGAGCCAGAGAGGGAGCCATGACTACGGAAGCAGAGGTCAGAGTCGGCAGGACCAGGAGCCATGAAATACAGGAAAAGGCAAGGAAAGGATATTCCCCTGGAGTCTCCAGAAGGAATGCAGCCCTGTTGACCCATTTTGGACTTCCGATCTCCAGAAACGTAAGAGGATAGATCCGTGTCACTCTAAGCCACTAAATTTGTGGTAACTTGTTACAGCAGCCAAAGGAAACTAATACCCTCAGAGTAGGTTACGCAGGGCATTCGGTATAATCTGTACAAAGCAAAGTGTAAATAAACAATAGATGTCCAAAGAGCATATAGTATTAAGCAGCTCCTAATCATCTGCATTACACATAAAATAAACAAAAGAAATGATAGCTAGGTTAAGATGTAAACTCTCCAGTATGAGGTTTTAGGGCATTTAAAAAAATTGGGTCTGATCTTAGGACCCAGTGGTTCAAATCCTATCATTTTTCTGCTCGTTTCTTCCACTTTATTTTTCTTTCTTTATACCATTCTCCTTCTATTCACAAGGTCAAAGTTTATGGTCTAAAATTATCTCTTTTTCTTGTCTTAGAGTCATGCCCAGTCAGGAGGAAGCTCTGCTGTGGTTTTCAGCCCCCAGAAGCCCCATGAGATTACTTAGTTAGGCAGCTGTGGATGGAGTCTGCTTTATCCTGAGGGTGGAGTCCTGTTTTGAGGGTGGGAAAGCAGCCCTTTCAGGGCTATTCAGTGAGCCGGCAAGAGGCCCTGCCTATTCCTGCGAGGCCACGGTCACAGAAGGAGCATCTACAGCCCTTCAGGGGGTTGCAGTCAAGGACTAGGGGCTGCAGGGAGGCCTCCTCTGGTTGACAGTGTCATTTCAGATGTGTGCCCTCTGAATAAAGAGACTCTCAGAACAGAGGATCCCCACACCCTCCTCACAACAGGCCTGCCTGTAACTCATAACTCTAAGAGGCTGGCTATCTTCTGATTTTCTTCCAGACAAAATGACATGAAGGAACTTTTTCTTTTTCTTTTTTTTTTTTTTTGGGGGGGGGGTAGGAGTTTATTTATTTATTTATTTTGCTGTGTTGGGTCTTCGTTTCTGTGCGAGGGTTTTCTCCAGTTGCGGCGAGCGGGGGCCACTCTTCATCGTGGTGCGCGGGCCTCTCACTATGGCGGCCTCTCTTGTTGCGGAGCGCAGGCTCAGTAGTTGTGGCTCACGGGCCTAGTTGCTCCGCGGCATGTGGGATCCTCCCAGACCAGGGCTCGAACCCGTGTCCCCTGCATTAGCAGGCAGATTCTCAACCACTGCGCCACTAGGGAAGCCCGAAAGTGAACTTTTATAGATGTAAATACCAATAAAATGTAGTATCTCTTGACTTTAATATCTTCTGGAGATGATTTCATTTACCACTGACTTTTTTAGAACTTTTTGATGTCTGTTATAACCATGAACTCCACTTCATTGTGATACTAACTTCGTATGTCTTTTTCCTCCATCTCCTGACCCATGAGTTTGTCAAATTTCTCAAGGATGTATTTTATTCATCTT
This sequence comes from Lipotes vexillifer, assembly GCF_000442215.2. Classification (NCBI taxonomy): domain Eukaryota; kingdom Metazoa; phylum Chordata; class Mammalia; order Artiodactyla; family Lipotidae; genus Lipotes; species Lipotes vexillifer. The sequence continues at coordinate 867,952 of NW_006772931.1, read as the reverse complement.
CTATGCAATTATTCACTAAATATTGAGTCTTTTATGGAAAGAGCACTATGCTGAATTCTGAGACCAACATTCCCAGCCCTAACACAGTGCTTAGCTTACAATAGATGCTAAAAAAGTTTACTGAACAAATGGATATTTTTTTTAACATAAAAAAACTTAACAAGACACACAGATGGCCAAAAAGCACATGAAAAGATGCTCAACATCACTAATTATTAGAGACATGCAAATCGAAACTACAATGAGGTATCACCTCACACTGGTCAGAATGGCCATCATCAAAAAATCTATACAGACAATAAGAGAAGGTGTGGAGAAAAGGGAACCCTCCGACACTGTAGGTGGGAATGTAAATTGATTGGTACAACGACTATGGAGAACAGTATGGCGGTTCCTTCAAAAATAAAAATAGAGCTACCATATGATCCTGCAACCCCACTCCTGGGCATATATCTGGAGAAAACCATACTTTGAAAAGATACATGTACCCTAATGTTCATTGCAGCACTATTTACAACAGCCAGGACATGGAAGCAACTTAAATATCCATTGACAGAAGAATGGATAAAGAAGATGTGGTACATATATACAATAGAATGTTACTCAGTCATAAAAAAGAACAAAATAATGTCATTTGCGGCAACGTGGATGGACCTAGAGATTGTCATACTGAGTGAAGTAAGTCAGACAGAGAAAGACAAATATCATATGATATCACTTATATGTGGAATCTAAAAAACTGGTACAAATGAACTTATTTACACAAGAGAGATAGAATCACAGATGTAGAAAACAAACTTATGGTTACTGGGGGATGGGGGAGAGGGATAAATTGGGAGGCTGGGGCTGACATATACACGCTACCATATATAAAACAGACCTAATAAGGAACTCTTCTCAATACTCTGTGATGACCTCTATAGGAAAAGAATCTAAAAAAGAGTGGATATATGTATAACTAATTCACTTTGCTGTACAGCAGAAACTTACAAAATTGGAAATCAACTACACTCCAATAAAAATTTAAAAAAAATAAATAGATAAGAGTCCACGGGAGGGTGGGGGGAACTTCACAAAAATTGGATAAATATTGTCAAAAATAATACCCAGTTATTCATGAAAATAAGTAGACTTGGGTGTGTTGATAATGGGTCAGACCGTTCATGTGTGAGGGCAGGGGGTACATGGGAAATCTCTTTACCTTCTCAATTTTTGCTGTAAACTTAAAACTGCTTTCAAAAAACAAACTCTTATTTAAAAAATAAGTAGAAATATTTCAGAATATTCTACTTAATACAATAATCTAAACTCTCCAAGGGTGGAGTGAAAATGTTCTGTGATATGGTAACAGGACACTGAAGATGCTTTAGAATATATTTGCTGTTTAACTGTGGTGTTAATTTCCTTCACTGGAGCCTCGATTTACTTAGACCTTAACTTATGTCCTAAAATGTCACTCATTTCAACACCTGACTCTTCAGACTGTGAAAGCTCCCTCCTGTCGCTCATTTGCTGTCCTCTGACCTGGGCCGAATCAGTTCCCATGTGCCTGTTTTGTGATGTAGCAGCAATATTACTGATGGGCAGCACTCCTGGGCCCATCTTTGGACACAAGGATACATGTGGAGCGTGTCCAATCGTGTTGTTCTGACGTCTCTTTAAGAATGTGACTCTTCTCGTGAGAAATCATCCACCATCTAATTTTTTCATGACTACAAAGTGGAAGTCAGTTGTTCAGCGCATATTGTCGGCAGAATGTGGACCAAGGGGCACTATTCCACCCCAAAGGTAACGTGCACATCCTCATTAAGATTATTAACATTATAATTGTAGTCTCTGTTTCTTTCCTGAGCTGTCTAGACTCTCTCCAGGAACCATTAGTTCTTTTATGTGAGGCACTCAAGAGGATAATTATCCATACTGTCAGGACAGCCAACTAATGACATTATGTGGTCCTTCCCTCAACAAGGTTTTGCTTGTACCCATGGTAAAAAAGAAAATAAAAACATTATAAAAAGAATGAATTCTTTATGTCCATAGCATTTTTCTGACTATCATGGATTTATAGATTATGTTTTACATATGAAAATATCAGAGACCTGATATCCTACACAGTTTTCTCCATATGTAGTGAAAAGGAATAACAGTAGTATGTGTAATTTTGAATTACACTTATTTGAAAAGTGAAAACACATTTTATACTCTTGCATTCAACACTGCAAGCAGCATAGTACATAAAATCGATTTAAGCAGAAATTCTTGCTTATATATTTTCTCTCAAAAGCTAAACGACGGTTATATCAGGAGTATGATCTCATAACTGATACTAAAAAGTAGAAAAGGATAGCCAGCTCTTAGCTGCTTAAACTTCATATCAAGTTTCATATAAAACAAGTGACCTTCATGTAACGTAAGGGAAGGAGAAAAAGTTTTAAAGCCATTTTCAGAATCAGCTGACATTCAGAATAATCTAAAGCAGAAGAAACCTAATATTTATGTATCAGTTTCAGATTAAGATTTAGAAGCAAGGTGCACTGTCGCCATGGTGAATTCTATAAGATAATGCACAAGAGGAGCCAGGCTGGTGAATAATTGATATGTGTCTAAGATTAGAAAAGCTACTTTACAGGCTGTTCCCATGTGACAGGCACTAGGAAGTCTCAAATGAGCAAGTGATGGGCCTGACAGCATCCCGTGCAATTTTATATGCTCGGTTCTATGCTCTTCACCACAGAGAAGCATGTTCCAGAGACTGAAAAAGCAGATGGCTTTATGTTAAATTATGCTGGTTATATGATATTGTTAACTATGCAGTAAAAGGACAATAAAAAAGACACTAGAAAGAGTGGTGCTCTGGGTTTAGAGCATCTTCATGTATGTACCTCACTGCATACTTAGCTGCTTTGAGGATCCTTTATACCACATGCAGAAATCGTGTCTCAGAGAGGCGAGTGCCTGGGTTGAGGCTGCCTGGCTGGGACAGAGCAAAGGACCGAAAGCACTCATCTTCCTCTAGAAAGTAAGTCCCTCTTGTTAATATGCTTTGGGGGTGTTTTCGTGCCAACCCTTAGTTTCAGATAAACGAACGGTACTTTTGATGCATTAAAAACATAAGGCCGGCACCTCCTTCCACCCCCAGTTAAACACAGTTCTGTTCAATTCCATGAGCAAAGGTCTGGAAAGTGTACTGTCTTCCTTTTATAGTTTAAGCAGGTCAGGAGACGTGACAAGAAGTCCAGGTCACAAGGAGATTCATTTTCACCTGCTTCTACCTGTTGGACTGTGCTGGTTCGTCACACCCTCCTCCAGGGGCATAGAAATACGCTGAGTACCAAAGACAAGCCAACGGAGAATTAACGATGCACATCCAAGCTGAAGTCCTGCCACTATCATAAGAGATTACAAAGTGCAGAACTCTTATGCCAAGTATCTATTAACATTTATGCACAAAAGAAAGGGCTGGAAACCTGGCCCTGCTGTGTTCCTTTTCATTTAACCTCCTTTCAACTCTGAGTTCTGTCTTAAGGAAATGAATTACCGTATCTGCTAGTGATGTTTTTCAAATGCTCCGGGCACTGAAATGAAGGTTGGCATCTAGGAGGCAGCCTCGGTAGCCTTTTATTGGAGTGTGCAGGCAGCAGCTGGCAGCAGAGTCCGATGCTTGAGTGCCTGGTGCTTTGTAGGAGCTTCACAATTTGCTCGATACTTTGTTCACTGATGCCACAGAACTGCTGCTGTAGTGCATGGAGCCTGCACCTGAGGAATTCAGCCATTCTGCAACATTCCTGAGCATTTTAGAGGGTTCTCCCTATTGACTTGCCTCAATTAATACGTAGGCAGATGGATACCTGCCAAAGATTCAGCCTTGCAAATCTTACTCAGGCAGGACCAGGTACCAAAGCACAAGCATGCATTATGCACTGGTATAGGCATGCATTCCAAACAGCAGAAATACTACATTAAACTGAGCAACATTTAAAAATAGCAACAGGAATTATTCAAGTGGCAGTGATGAAATGCCATTTCTCTACTGCCTGCTTATCACCATTCCTGGTTTTCCCTTCAGTCATCTTCCAAGAATTAAAAACTAAGGGCTCAAACGTGGCCAACCAGTCAGGAAAGTGCAATTTGGCTTTGAGGAAAGAAAAAAGCATTTGTAGGTTGCAGAAATGGTGGTGGAATTCACAGCAGCTAAGGCTGCAGGGAAGGGGTGGCTCAGCAGGAAGGGGGCCTCCTGAGCTGTGACTTCCCACCTCTGCTGGACAACAGCCCACGATGAGACATGCATGGTTTTTACAGGGAAGACACACAGGACACATGTAAATGGGTGATCTGCGTACACACACAGGCACATGCACAGAGGCTTATAGAAACATACAGCAACATCTGGGCCAGCTGTGGACTCCCCAGCAGGCAGCACAGATGCCAAGACTGACCTCAGGGCAAACATAAGCACCTTGTGATTTACTCAAGTCAGCAAGGGTGGAGGGGTGGGAGGTGCCCCATCTGGACGTCCTGTTTAGGGTTGTACTTGAGGAGAAGGGGTGGCATTGCTTGTACTCAGGAAACTGGACACACCACTTTCCTTTCTTCCCTCCCCCGCCGACTGGTTCATTCACTGACAAATATTTGTGCATAATTATGAACAAAATACTGTGCTAGGATAGCTTAGAAATCAGTGATTATGAAATGGTTAAAGAGGAAAACATAATGCTAGAGAGGGCGTGGAGAAAAGGGAACCCTCTTGCACTGTTGGTGGGAATGTAAATTGATACAGCCACTATAGAGAACAGTATGGAGGTTCCTGAAAAAAACTAAACCTAGGGCTTCCCTGGTGGCACAGTGGTTGACAGTCCGCCTGCCGATGCAGGGGACATGGGTTCGTGCCCCGGTCCGGGAAGATCCCACATGCCGCGGAGCAGCTGGGCCCGTGAGCCATGGCCGCTGAGCCTGCGCATCCGGAGCCTGTGCTCCGCAGTGGGAGAGGCCACAACGGTGAGAGGCCCGCGTACAGCAAAAAAAAAAAACTAAAAATAGAACTACCATACAACCCAGCCATCCCACTACTGGGCATATACCCTGAGAAAACCATAATTCAAAAAGAGTCAGGGACCACAATGTTCATTGCAGCTCTATTTACAATAGCCAGGACATGGAAGCACCCTAGGGGTCCATTGACAGATGAATGGATAAAGAAGATGTGACACATATATACAATGAAATATTAGCCAGCCATAAAAAGAAATGAAATTGAGTTATTTGTAGTGAGGTGGATGGACCTAGAGTCTGTCATACAGAGTGAAGTAAGTCAGAAAGAAAAACAAATACCATATGCTAATACATATATATGGAATCTAAAAAAAAAAAAGGACATGAAGAACCTAGGGGCAAGACGGGAATAAAGACGCAGACCTACTAGAGAATGCACTTGAGGACATGGGGAGGGGGAAGGGTAAGCTGAGACAAAGTGAGAGAGTGGTAGTGTATATATGGACATATATACACTATGAAATATAGATAGCTAAGCACTTGAGGACATGGGGAGGGGGATGGGTAAGCTGAGACAAAGTGAGAGAGTGGTAGTGTATATATGGAGATATATACACTATGAAATATAAAATAGATAGCTAGTGGGAAGCAGCCGCATAGCACAGGGAGATAAGCTCGGTGCTTTGTGACCAGCTAGAGGGGTGGGATAGGGAGAGTGGGAGGGAGGGAGACGCAAGATGGAAGAGATATGGGGATATATGTATATGTCTAACTGATTCACTTTGTTATAAAGCAGAAACTCACATACCATTGTAAAGCAATTATATTCCAATAAAGATGTTTAAAAACAAAAATCTTGAGTGATGCATCCAGAAAGATGTTTAAGGGTGGAACATGGGAGGTATTATAGAGTTGGGTTCATCCTTAAAACAGCTCTCTTCTGCCAAAAAATGGATCAGGATATGAACCTAAAACCCTTCTCTTTTGTCACAGCCCAAGAAACAAGATTAGAGAGAAGCAGTCTTGCAGAGACAGACAGAAAGGGAGACAGAGAAGCACAAAGAGAGATGAGTGTGCATTCCTGGTGTAAAAAAATGGTTGAGCATGTATTTCCCAGAATGTTCTGAAATCCATGTGGGTAAACTTATGCAATAGTAGAACCTACAAGTGCAGGTAACAACAACTCGATACTTTAAGGTCTGAATTGAAGCAACATGAGATAGAAGTGTCTCTGCAACCTGTCACAGGGGATCCGAGGGAACGTCAACCCTGACACTAAACAAATGTGATGCACAGGAAAGGATAAGAAATCTGAACCATAAACAAGAAGAGGTTCTGAGCAGACTGGGATGCTAATGGTCTCTGAGCAGTGCTAGGACAGCGAGGAATGGGGGTATTACAGGAAAGGCACAGTACGGTGGACTATGGTATATGAGTTACCTGCTTCTGTTAGGAAAACCATGATTCAACTATTCTCAGGTAAATCTTTACTTTTCTTAAGGAAATCTGAGCCGAAGAATTCCTACAGATAGTTTTCTAGATTCCCAAATTCCCATCAAGGTACAGGTGCTCAGAAGGGGCAGATCTGATCAGAAACAACCTTCTCAACCTTCTCTTATGCCATGGAATAAGAAATGGACTCTGCCTCTACGGCCCCAGTTTAACAGGAGAAGTGAACACTTTATAAATAACGGTAATAGGATTTTTAACTGGGAAGCCCCATGAAAGAAATGCAGATCAAGCACTCTGAGAATTTGTAAGGAGGATAGATGACTTCTGGCTGGAGGTGGAAGCAGAGAGCATCTGGAGGCCAGAAGTTCTGTGGCCAAGAAAGTGTGGCACAAAGGCTCAAAGCCCGGGCTTTGGAGTAACATAGCTGGGATCTGGGTCCCGGCTCCTCCCTCCCGGGAAATTCACAAAACTCCTCTGAACCTCAGCTCCTGCAGTTGGTAAATGCAGACAAGAACAATGAATGCAGCCCCCCCAGGGTTACAGGCACTGATCTCCCAATAGGACACAGAGTGCTCAATCAGTGTAAGCTGCGTTTACTGTTATTAACGAGGCCTTGGCTGAGCGTGGCCTCACAGGCTAAAGCCGAGCTTGATCTGTGGGCATGGAGGTCAGCCATGACGGGGAAGCTGTGACAAAGCCGTGTCAGAAGAGGGTGGCGTGAGAGGTCCTCACTCTCCCCCCATCTCTCCCCTCTGCCCTGCCGCTCTCTTAAAGCAAACGCAGTGCTATGGTTGGAACGGGAAGCGCTGTGCGTCCTTGCACGACCTCGTGGCAGCTTGCTCCTCCCACACGTGTGAGTAAGGGTGAGGGCTGGGGAGAGAAAGGATTAGCGTGGTCCACCCTCTGTGCACACGGGCTGCAAGTCTCTGGTGACGTTCCTATCGTGGCCGCGCAGGTCAGTCCCTCGTCCCCAGGATGTAAAACAGAAGTGTCCCGATGCACGCACTGCGCTACCGGGGGCTCAAACAGGAAACAAGTGTTCATTTGCATAGCATCCCCTAGAAGCTTACATATTAGGACTCTATTACGCTGGAAGCCGACCCGGCAGGGCTCATTTTCTCCTCTACAAAGCTATGGGCTTAGAACAAGTGAGTTTAAAAAAGCAAGAGCCTCTCACATTCCGGAATTGTGTTCTTAGAGCCTTTCAGTCAAGTTAGTTTCAAACCAGTGGGAGGTTCAGCAAGGTCATTGCCATGACTGCTTCCAAGTTAAAGAGACCCTGACTCTGCCACGCAGGAACCACGTGGTGTGAATTCAGCCCACGCAGACGGGTTATCTGCTTCCGAAGGACATACAGTGTTGGATTAAGATGGTGGGTTCAACAGTCCCTTTCTTTTTCTCCACTTTCCCCCACAACCCAGGTCTGGATAATTAACAAAACCAGTAGGAATATTTCACAAGAGCTGTGTGTTCAATTCCATTCAATTAATGTTTACTGGTGTCAACGCATAGATTTGGGCTATGGACGCGGCAGTGCCTACGACAGTCTCTGACCAGAGCCAGAGAGTTCCTACGTGACACTGCGCAAATGACTTGACTTTTCTGTCTCAGTTTCTTTCTTTCTTTCTTGGCTGTGTTGGGTCTTCGTTGCTGCGCGGGGGCTTTCCCTAGTTGCGGCGAGCGGGGGCTACTCTTCGTTGCGGTGCGCGGGCTTCTCATTGCGGTGGCTTCTCTTGTTGCGGAGCTCGGGCTCTAGGCGCGCAGGCTACAGTAGCTGCAGCACGTGGGCTCAGTAGTTGTGGCCCGCGCGCTATAGGGCATGTGGGCTTCAGTAGTTGTGGCGCACGGGCTTAGTTGCTCCACGGCATGTGGGATCTTCCCAGACCAGGGATCAAACCCACGTCCCCTGCATTGGCAAGCAGATTCTTAACCGCTGCACCACCAGGGAAGTCCCTGTGTCTCAGTTTCTTTAACTCTAAAAAAATACGGTTGTTTTACCTCCCTCATCAAGTGATTGTAAGGATGAACTCAGTCAGTATGCAAAGCACTTAGAACAGAGTGTGGCATAGACTGTTAGTTATTAACTATTGTTATTCCAGCTACAAAGATGTTTAAGTTTCAACCCCTCAGCATAGCATACGGGCCATTCTGCAGCCTCAGCTCCTGCCCCTCCCCAACACATACCGAGGCACCAGCCATATAAGATACCGCCATTGCTTTTGTATTCTTCACCCTCAAGCAAAATGACCTTAGGGGCAAGTCGACCTGAGTTCAAATCCCCGTTCTGCCACTGGAGAACATATTTAACATAACTACCACTTATCCTACAAAGTATAACTGGCTGTTTATAACTTGCTCACCGAGTTGACTGTGAGCTACAGTAAGGCAGAGACTTGTGTTTAATTCATTTTGGTGCCCCGGATTGCCTGGCACAGGACATTTGCTCAGTAAATGTCTGCTGAATGAATAAATATACAGTTTATTGCTAGTGGAAGGAACATCATAGAGATGTGAAAGCACAGTTGCATGAGAGAGAGTCTGGATGATGGGATAGGGGAGTTTGAGCACTAACATGTGAACACTAGGTGAGAGGCATGTCACCAAGAGTGGTGGATGTTGGGATCAGGATTCAAAACTCAGGGCAATGGGGCTTCCCTGGTGGCACAGTGGTTGGGAGTCTGCCTGCTGATGCAGGGGACACGGGTTCGTGCCCCGGTCCGGGAAGATCCCACATGCCACGGAGTGGCTGGGCCCGTGAGCCATGGCCGCTGAGCCTGCGGGTCCGGAGCCTGTGCTCCACAACAGGAGAGGCCACAGCAGTGAGAGGCCCACGTACTGCAAAAAAAAAAAAAAAAAAACCAAGGCAATGGAGAGACAATGGAAGTTTTGACCAGGCCGTAAGTAATGAGAACCTAACCCAAACTATAGGGCTGACTACAGAAGGGGAAATGAAGGGCCAAGTCTAGGAAGCATTGAGGTGGAAGACTTTATAGGACCTGGTAATTTGATGGATTTGAGGAACAAGGTGGAGTCATTAACGATGGTGATTGTGCCAGGAAAAAGTTTACGTAAAAGATGTAGTGTCGGGCTTCCCTGGTGGCGCAGTGCTTGAGAGTCCGCCTGCCGATGCAGGAGACGCGGGTTCGTG